>NC_053025.1:33466281-33510206 GCF_003073215.2 Triticum urartu
CTAGTCACACCGATTTTTATAGGAGGTTCATTAAGGACTTCTCAAAATTTCTCGGCCTCTGACTAATCTATTACAAAAAGATATTCCTTTTGTCTTTGATGATGATTGTGTAGAAGCATTTGAAATACTTAAGAAAGCATTGATTTCTGCACCTATTGTTCAGCCACCTGATTGGAATTTACCACTTGAAATTATGTGTGATGCTAGTGATTATGCTGTAGGTGCTGTTCTAGGGCAAAGAGTTGATAAGAAATTAAATGTTATTCAATATGCTAGTAAAACTCTAGACAATGCCCAGAGAAATTATGCTACCACTGAGAAAGAATTTTTAGAAGTTGTTTTTGCTTATGATAAGTTTAGACCTTATATTGTTGATTCTAAAGTAACTTTTCACACTGATCATGCTGCTATTAAATACCTTATGGAAAAGAAAGATGCTAAACCTAGACTTGTTTGATGGGTTCTCTTGCTACAAGAATTTGATTTGCATATTATTGATAGAAAGGGAGCTGAGAACCCCATTGCAGACAACTTGTCTAGGTTAGAAAATGTTCTTGATGACCCACTAGCTATTGATGATAGCTTTCCTGATGATTAATTAAATGTCATAAATGCTTCTCGTACTGCTCCATGGTATGCTGATTATGCTAATTATATTGTTGCTAAATTTATACCACCTAGTTTCACATACCAGCAAAAGAAAAGGTTCTTCTATGATTTGAGACGTTACTTTTGGGATGACCCACATCTTTATAAAGGAGTAGATGGTATTATTAGACGTTGTGTACCTGAGCATGAACAGGAACAGATCCTACGCAAGTGTCACTCCGAGGCTTATCGAGGACACCATGCTAGAGATAGAACTGCACACAAGGTATTGCAATCCGGTTTTTATTGGCCTACTCTCTTCAAGGATGCCCGTAAGTTTGTCTTGTCTTGTGATGAATGCCAAAGAATTGGTAATATTAGTAGACGTCAAGAAATGCCTATGAATTATTCACTTGTTATTGAACCATTTGATGTTTGGGGCTTTGATTATATGGGACCTTTTCCTTCCTCCAATGGGTATACACATATTTTAGTTGCTGTTGATTACGTTACTAAGTGGGTAGAAGCTATTCCAACTAGTAGTGCTGATCATAACACCTCTATTAAGATGCTTAAAGAAGTTATTTTCCCGAGGTTTGGAGTCCCTAGATATTTAATGACTGATGGTGGTTCACATTTTATTCATGGTGCCTTCCGTAAAATGCTTGTTAAGTATGATGTTAATCATAGAATTGCATCTCCTTATCACCCACAGTCTAGTGGTCAAGTAGAATTAAGTAACGGAGAGCTCAAATTAATTTTGCAAAAGACTGTTAATAGATCTAGAAAGAATTGGTCCAAGAAACTTGATGATGCATTATGGGCTTATAGAACTGCATATAAAAATCCTATGGGCATGTCTCCGTATAAAATGGTTTATGGCAAAGCATGTCACTTACCTCTTGAATTAGAACATAAGGCATATTGGGCTATTAAAGAGCTCAACTATGACTTCAAACTTGCCGGTGAGAAGAGGTTATTTGACATTAGCTCACTTGATGAATGGTGAACCCAGGCTTATGAAAATGCCAAACTGTTTAAAGAAAAAGTTAAAAGATGGCATGATAAAAGGATACAAAAGCGTGAGTTCAATGTAGGTGATTATGTATTGCTATACAACTCTCGCCTAAGATTTTTTGCAGGAAAACTTCTCTCTAAATGGGAAGGTCCTTACGTCATCGAGGAGGTCTATTGTTCCGGTGGCATTAAAATCAACAACTTCGAAGGCACAAATCCGAAGTTGGTGAACGGTCAAAGAATTAAACATTATATCTCAGGTAATCCCATAAATGTTGAAACTAATATTATTGAAACCGTAACCCCAGAGGAATACATAAGGGACACTTTTTGGAATGTTTCAGACTCCGAAAAGGAATAGGTACGTGGTACGGTAAGTAAACCAACTCCAAAACAGTTCTAATGGCAATATTTCTCCGTTTTGGAATATATATAAAAAGGAAAATAAGAGCAGACCGGAAAGGACACGGGGCTTCCACGAGGGTGGAGGGCGCGCCCTACTCCCCTGGGCACCTCGTGTGCTCTCCGGACTTCGTTTTCTTGCACGATACTTCTTTTGGTCAGTAAAAATCCATTATATAATCTCCCGAAGGTTTTGACCACCGTATCACGCAAAAATCTCCTGTCTTTGTATCGAGCTGTTTTTCTGACAGATCTAGGTCGTCATGTCATCTTCAAGTGCCCCCAAGGACAAGTTCTTCGAGAAGGTCATCAACCCCTACCTCGCGGAGGTGCTGCAACACCCTCAAACCATTGAGATGCGTGAGGGGTTATTGCACACATCCGCGATGTTGAGGGACCAAGGAAGACCGAAAGAGCGGAGGCAAGGCTCGAGGCATTGGAGCAACAAGTTTTCAAGTGTCAGGAGATGGTAGAGCGTGGACTCGACTCCAATCACATTATGATCACGGAGTTCACCAACAACCACAAGCTGGACGCCAAGGACATTGGAGAGGCCATCTTCAAGCTTCATGAGAAAATCGAGCACCTCCAAGCCTAGATCTATGACCTGCAAAATCAAAACTGTGAGTATGAATATAGATTCAAGAGGATGAGTTTGGCTGCAGATTTGAGGATTCAGGAGACTCGATCATCCTTCTATGATGGTGAGCCTATGCCTTGGAAGAGGGACGACAAGCCTACATCATCAACAACTCCACCTTCTTCACCAACAAAGAAGAGCCGAGTATCTGGTATGGGAACTCCCCTTGGCAACTGCCAAGCTTGGGGGAGTGCCCCGGTATCGTATCACCATCACAACTTTTATCTTTACCTTTTTCTTAGTTCGATCCTTTTGATAATATATTGATCTAGTAGAATAAAGTTTTAGTATGATCTAGTTGTGAGTTTTGCTTTATGATTCTTCTATGTAATCAAGTCCGTGAGCTATATATAATAAAGATTAGTGTTGAGTCAAGGGATTGATTATTTTTCTATGATCTTGAGGGAATAAAATAAAAAGAGAAAGAATAAAAAGAAATAAAGAGATCACGTGGATCTTATGGAAAGTAATGAGCTCACATATAAAGAGTATGATGAATAAAAGTTGTTGAGAGTTGACAAACATAGTTTTGGTCATCGTTGCAATTAATAGGAAGTAATAAAGAAAGGGAGGTTCACATATAAATATACTATCTTGGACATCTTTTATGATTTTGAGCACTCATTAAAGTATGATATGCTACGAGTTGACGTTGGACAAGGAAGACAACGTAATGGGTTATGTTTTCTTACATCTGAGATAAATTATATTGTCATGGATCATCCAACATGTTGAGCTTGCCTTTCCCTCTCATGCTAGCCAATTTCTTTGCACCAAGTAGAGATACTACTTGTGCTTCCAATTATCCCCAAAGCCAGTTTTGCCATGAGAGTCCACCATATCTACCTATGGATTGAGTAAGATCCTTCAAGTAAGTTGTCATCCGTGCAAGCAATAAAAATTGCTCTCTAAATATGTATGACTTATTAGTGAGGAGAAAATAAGCTTTATACGATCTTGTGATACTGAAGAAATAAAAGCGACGGACTGCATAATAAAGGTCCATATCACAAGTGGCAATATAAAGTGACGTTCTTTTGCATTAATATTTTGTGCATCCAACCATAAAAGCGCATGACAACCTCTTCTTCCCTCTGTGAAGGGCCTATCTTTTACTTTTATCTTCTACCTTACATAAGAGTCATGGTGATCTTCACCTTTCCTTTTTACATTTTATCCTTTGGCAAGCACAATGTGTTGGAAAGATCCTGATATATATAGCTAATTGGATGTGAGTCTTCATGAACTATTATTGTTGACATTACCCTTGAGGTAAAACGTTGGGAGGCAAAACCATAAGCCCCTATCTTTCTCTGTGTCCGATTAAAACTTCATACCCATAAATATTGCGTGAGTGTTAGCAATTGTAGAAGACTAAAAGATGGTTGAGTATGTGGACTTGCTGAAAAGCTCTTATATTGACTCTTTCCTATGTTATGATAAATTGCAATTGACTCAATGACTGAGATTAGAGTTTGTTGGTTCTCAGTGAAGTTTATGATTCATACTTGAGATTGTGATCGAATTGTTACTTTAGCATAAGAGATCATATGACAATATATATATATGTTGCTGCTCTAAGAATGATCATGATGCCCTCATGTCCGTATTTTATTTTTATCGACACCTCTATCTCTAAACATGTGGACATATTTTTCGATTTCGGCTTTCGCTTGAGGACAAGCGAGGTCTAAGCTTGGGGGAGTTGATATGTCCATTTTGCATCATGCTTTTATATCGATATTTATTGCATTATGGGATGTTATTATACATTATGTCACAATATTTATGCCTATTCTCTCTTATTTTACAAGGTTTACATGAAGAGGGAGAATGCCGGCAGCTGGGATTCTGGGCTGGAAAAAGAGCAAATATTAGAGACCTATTCTGCACAGCTCCAAAAGTCCTGAAACTTCACGGAAGCTATTTCCAGAATATATAAAAAATACTGAGCGCAAGAAGTTCCAGAGGGGGGCCACACCCTGGCCACGAGGGTGGGGGCGCGCCCTACGCCCTCGTGGGCCCCCTGGTATCCCTCCGATGCCCATCTTCTGCTATATGGAGTCTTTCGTCAAGGAAAAAAATCATAAGAAAGCTTTCGGGATGAAGACTCCGCCGCCACGAGGCGGAACCTTGGCAGAACCAATAGGGCTCGGCGGAGCTGTTCTGCCGGGGACACTTCCCTCCGGGAGGGGGAAACCATCACCGTTGTCATCACCAACGATCTTCTCATCGGGAGGGGGTCAATCTCCATCAACATCTTCACCAGCACCATCTCATCTCAAACCCTAGTTCATCTCTTGTATCCAAACCTCGGATTGGTACCTGTGGGTTGCTAGTAGTGTTGATTACTCCTTGTAGTTGATGCTAGTTGGTTTACTTGGTGGAAGATCATATGTTCAGATCCATTATGCATATTAATACCCCTCCGATTATGAACATGAATATGCTTTGTGAGTATTTACGTTTGTTCCTGAGGACATGGGAAAAGTCTTGCTATTAGTAGTCATGTGAATTTGATATTCGTTCGTTATTTTGATGAGATGTATGTTGTCATCCCTCTAGTGGTGTCATGTGAACGTCGACTACATGACACTTCACCATTGTTTGGGCCTAGAGGGAGGCATTGGGAAGTAATAAGTAGATGATGGGTTGCTAGAGTGACAGAAGCTTAAACCCTAGTTTATGCGTTTCTTCGTAAGGGTCTGATTTGGATCCATATGTTTCATGCTATGGTTAGGTTTACCTTAATACTTCTGTTGTAGTTGCGGATACTTGCAATAGGGGTTAATCATAAGTGGGATGCTTGTCCAAGTAAGGGCAGTACCCAAGCACCGGTCCACCCACATATCAAATTATCACAGTACCGAACGCGAATCATATGATCGTGATGAAAACTAGCTTGACGATAATTCCCATGTGTCCTTGGGAGCGCTTTTCTTCATATAAGAGTTCTCCAGGCTTGTCCTTTGCTACAAAAAGGATTGGGCCATCTTGCTGCACCTTATTTACTTTTATTACTTGCTACTTGTTACAAATTACCTTATCACGAAACTATCTATTACCTATAATTTCAGTGCTTGCAGAGAATACCTTACTGAAAACTACTTATCATTTCCTTCTGCTCCTCGTTGGGTTCGACACTCTTACTTATCGAAAAGGCTACGATAGATCCCCTACACTTGTGGGTCATCAAGACTCTTTTCTGGCGCCGTTGCCGAGGAGTGAAGCACCTTTGGTAGGTGGAACTTGGTAAGGAAAAATTTATATAGTGTGCTGAAATTTACTGTCACTTGTTACTATGGAAAGTAATCCTTTGAGGGGCTTGTTTGGGGTATCTTCACACCGACGGGTAGCACATGAAGTGTTCCTTCGGTATTCGGGAGTTGCATGATCTCATAGTCATAGGTGTTGGGGAACGCAGTAATTTCAAAAAATTTCCTACGCACATGCAAGATCATGGTGATGCATAGCAACGAGAGGGGAGAGTGTTGTCTATGTACCCTCGTAGACTATAAGCGGAAGCGTTATGACAACGCGGTTGATGTAGTCGTACGTCTTCACGATCGACCAATCCTAGTACCAAAAGTACGGCACCTCCGCGATCTGCACACGTTCGGCTCGGTGACCTCCCACGAACTCATGATCCAGCAAAGTGTCGATGGAGAGCTTCGTCAGCACGACGGCGTGATGACGGTGATGATGATGCTACCAGAAGGGGGCTTCGCCGACAAAAGAGAGAGATATGATCGAGGTGGATTATGGTGGAGGGGGGCACCACACACGACTAAGAGATCAATGATCAACTTGTATGTCTATGGGGTGCCCTCCTCCCCTGTATATAAAGGAGTGGAGGAGGGGAGGGCCGGCCCTCTCTAGGCGTGCCCCAAGGGGGATTCCTACTCCTAGTAGGAGTAGGTTTCCCCCTTCCCTAGTTGGAGTAGGAGAAGAAGAAGGGAAAGAGGCAGAGAAGGAAAGAGGGGGGCGCCGCCCCCTCCCTAGTCCAATTCGGACCAGCCCATGGGGGGGCACGCAACCACCCCTTGAGGCCCTTCTCTCCTTTCCCGTATGGCCCATTAAGGCCCATTACTTCCCCGACGAATTCCCGTAACTCTCCGATACTCCGAAAAATACACGAATCACTCGGAACCTTTCCGATGTCCGAATATAGCCTTCCAATATATCGATCCTTACGTCTCGACCATTTCGAGACTCCTTGTCATGTCCGTGATCTCATCCGGGACTCCGAACAACCTTCGGTACATCAAATCACATAACTCATAATACAAATCGTCATCAAACGTTAAGCGTGCGGACCCTACGGGTTTGAGAAGTATGTAGACATGACCGAGACACATCTCCGGTCAATAGCCATTAGCGGAACCTGGATGCTCATATTGGCTCCTACGTATTCTACGAAGATCTTTATCGGTCAAACCGCATAACAACATACATTGTTCGCTTTGTCATCGGTATGTTACTTGCCCGAGAATTGATCGTTGGTATCATCATACCTAGTTCAATCTCGTTACCGGCAAGTCTCTTTACTTGTTCCGTAATGCATCATCCCACAACTAACTCATTAGCCGCATTGCTTGCAAGGCTCATAGTGATGTACATTACTGAGAGGGCCCAGAGATACCTCTCTGATAGACGGAGTGACAAATCCTAATCTTGGTCTATGCCAACTCAACAAACACCATCGGAGACACCTGTAGAGCACCTTTATAATCACCCAGTTACGTTGTGACATTTGATAGCACACAAGGTGTTCCTCCGGTATTCGGGAGTTGCATGATCTCATAGTTATAGGAACATGTGTAAGTTATGAAGAAAGCAATAGCAACAAACTAAACGATCATCGTGCTAAGCTAATGGATGGGTCAAGTCAATCACATCATTCTCTAATGATGTGATCCCGTTAATCAAATGACAACTCATGTGTATGGCTAGGAAACTTAACCATCTTTGATTCAACGAGCTTGTCAAGTAGAGGCATACTAGTTACACTCTGTTTGTCTATGTATCCACACATGTACTAAGTTTTCAGTTAATACAATTCTAGCATGAATAATAAACATTTATCATGAAATAAGGAAATAAATAATAACTTTATTATTGCCTCTAGGGCATATTTCCTCAGTCTCCCACTTGCACTAGAGTCTATAATCTAGTTCACATCACCATGTGATTTAACACCAATAGTTCACATCACCCATGTGTTAACACCCTAGTCTTCATCCCATGTGACCAACACTCAAGGGTTCACTAGAGTCAGTAATCTTAGTTCACATCTCCATGTGATTAACACCCAAAGAGTACTAAGGTGTGATCATGTTTTGCTTGTGAGAGAAGTTTAGTCAACGGGTCTGCCATATTCAGATCCGTATGTATTTTGCAAATTTCTATGTCAACAATGCTCTGCACGGAGCTACTCTAGCTAATTGCTCCCACTGTCAATATGTATCTAGATCGAGACTTAGAGTCATCCAGATCGGTGTCAAAGCTTGCATCGATGTAACTCTTTATGACGAACTCTTTGTCACCTCCATAACCGAGAAACATTTCCTTATTCCACTAAGGATATTTTTGACTGCTGTCCAGTGATCCACTCCTGGATCACTATTGTACCCTCTTGCCAAACTTATGGTGAGGTACACAATAGGTCTGGTACACAACATAGCATATTCATGTAGAACCTATGACTAAGGCATAGGGAATGACTTTTCATTCTCTTTCTATTTTCTGCCATGGTCGGGTTTTGAGTCTTTACTCAACTTCACACCTTGCAACACAGGCAAGAACTCCTTTTACTGTTCCATTTTGAACTACTTCAAAATCTTGTCAAGGTATGTACTCATGGATAATATATCAAGCGTCCTGATCTATCTCTATAGATCTTGATGCTCAATATGTAAGTAGCTTCACCGAGGTCTTTCTTTGAAAAACTCCTTTAAAACATTCCTTTATGCTTTCCAGAAAATTCTACATTATTTCGATCAACAATATGTCATTCACATATACTTATCAGAAATGTTGTAGTGTTCCCACTCACTTTCTTGTAAATACAGGCTTCACCGCAAGTCTCTATAAAACCATATGCTTTGATCACTTTACCAAAGCATATATTCCAACTCTGAGATGCTTGTACCAGTCCATAGATGGATCGCTGGAGCTTGCTCACTTTGTTAGCACCTTTAGGATCGACAAAACCTTCTGGTTGCATCATATACAACTCTTCTTTAAGAAATCCATTAAGGAATGCAGTTTTGAAATCCATTTGCCAGATTTCATAAAATGCAGAAACTACTAACATGATTCGGACAGACTTTTAAGCATCGATACGAGTGATAAAATCTTATCGTAGTCAACACCTTGAACTTGTCGAAAACATTTTTGTGACAATTCAAGCTTTGTAGATAGTAACACTACTATCAGTGTCTGTCTTCCTCTTGAAGATCCATTTATTCTCAATGACTCACCGATCATCGGGCAAGTCAATCAAAGTCCATACTTTGTTCTCATACATGGATCCCATCTCAGATTTCATGGCCTCAAGCCATTTTGCGGAATCAGGGCTCATCATCGCTTCCTCATAGTTCGTAGGTTCATCATGGTCTAGTAACATGATTTCCAGAACAAGATTACCGTACCACTCTGGTGCGGACCGTACTCTGGTTGACCTACGAGGTCTGGTAGTAACTTGATCTGAAGTTTCATGATCATCATCATTAGCTTCCTCACTAATTGGTGTAGGAATCACTGGAATTGATTTCTGTGATGAACTACTTTCCAATTCGGGAGAAGGTACAATTACCTCATCAAGTTATACTTTCCTCCCACTTACTTCTTTCGAGAGAAACTCCTTCTGTAGAAAGGATCCATTCTTAGCAACAAAATATCTTGCCTTCGGATCTATGATAGAAGGTGTACCCAACAGTTTTTTTGGGTATCCTATGAAGACGTGCTACTCCAATTTGGGTTCGAGCTTATCAGTTCGAAACTTTTTCACATAAGTATCGCAACCCCAAACTTTAAGAAATGACAGCTTTGGTTTCTTGCCAAACCATAGTTCATACGGTGTCATCTCAACAGATTTAGATGGTGCCCTATTTAACATGAATGTAGTTGTCTCTAATGCATAACCCCAAAACGATAGTGGTAAATCGGTAAGAGACATCATAGATCACACCATATCCATTAAAGTACGATTACAACGTTCGGACACACCATTATGCTATGGTGTTCCAGGTGGCGGAGTTGCGAAACTATTCCACATTGTTTCAAATGAAGACCAAACTCGTAACTCAAATATTCGCCTCCGCGATCAAATCATAGAAACTTTATTTTCTTGTTACGTTGATTTTCCACTTCACTCCAAAATTCTTTGAACTTTTCAAATGTTTCAAACTTATGTTTCATTAAGTAGATATACCCATATCCGCTCAAATCATCTGTGAAGGTGAGAAAATAGCGATATCCGCCACGAGCCTCAATGTTCATTGGACCACATACATCAGTATGTATGATTTCCATTAACTTTGTTGCTCGCTCCATTATTCCGGAGAACGGAGTTTTAGTCATCTTGCCCATGAGGCATAGTTCGCAAGTACCAAGTGATTCATAATCAAGTGATTCCAGAAGTCCATCATAATGGAGTTTCTTCATGCGCTTTACACCAATATGTCCCAAATGGCAGTGCCACAAATGTTGCACTATCATTATTAACTTTGCATCTTTTGGCTTCAATATTATGAATATGTGTATTACTACGATCGAGATTCAATAAACCATTTATATTGAGTGTATGACTATAGAAGGTTTTATTCATGTAAATAGAACAACAATTATTCTTTGGCTTAAATGAATAACCGTATTGCAATAAACATGATCCATTCATATTTATGCGCAACACAAACACCAAATAACATTTATTTTAGGTTCAACACTAATCCCGAAGGTAAAGGGAGTGTGCGATGATTATCATATGAATCTTGGAACTACTTCCAACACACATCGTCACTTCACCCTTAACTAGTTTCCGTTCATTCTGCAACTCCCGTTTCGAGTTACTACTCTTAGCAAATGAACCAGTATCAAATGTCGAGAGGTTGCTATAAACAGTAGTAAAGTACACATCAATAACACGTATATCCAATATACCTTTGTTCACTATGCCATCCTTCTTATCCGCCAAGTATCTAGGGCACTTCCACTTCTAGTGACCATTTCCTTTGCAGTAGAAGCACTCAATTTCAGGCTTGGGTCTAGGTTTGGGCTTCTTCACGGGAGTGACAACTTGCTTGTCATTCTTATTGAAGTTCCCTTTCTATCCCTTTGCCCTTTTATTGAAACTACTTGTCTTGTCAACCATCAACACTTGATGCTCTTTCTTGATTTCTATCTTCGCCGATTTTAGCATTGCGAAGAGCTCGGGAATTACTTTCATCATCCCTTGCATATTATAGTTCATCACGAAGTTCTAGTAACTCAGTGATAGTGACTAGAGAACTTTATCAATTACTATCTTATCTCGAAGATTAACTCCCACTTGATTCAAGAAATTGTAGTACCCAGAAAATCTGAGCACATGCTCACTGGTTGAGCTATTCTCCTCCATCTTGTAGGCAAAGTACAGTAAGAGGTCTCATACCTCTCGACACAGGCATGAGTATGAAATACCAATTTCAACTCTTGGAACATCTTATATGCTCCGTAGCGTTCAAAACATTTTTGAAGTCCAGCATGGTGCACTAAACTATCAAGTAGTCATCATATCGAGCTTGCTAAACGTTCATAACGTCTGCATCTGCTCCTGCAATAGTTCTGTCACCTAGCGGTGCATCTAGGACACAATTCTTCTGTGCAGCATGAGGATAATCCTCATATCACGGACCTAGTCCGCATCATTGCTACTATCATCTTTCAACATAGTTTTTCTCTAGGAACATATCAAAATAAACAGGGAGCTACATCGCGAGCTATTGATCTACAACATAGTTATGCAAATACTATCAAGACTAAGTTCATGATAAATTAAAGTTCAATTAATCATATTACTTAAGAACTCCCACTTAGATAGACATCCCTCTAATCATCTAAGTGATCACGTGATCCATATCAACTAAACCATGTCCGATCATCACGTGGTATGGAGTAGTTTCAATGGTGAACATCACTATGTTGATCATATCTACTATATGATTCACGCTCGAACTTTCGGTCTCAGTGTTCCGAGGCCATATCTGCATATGCTAGGATCGTCAAGTTTAACCTGAGTATTCCGCGTGTGCAAAACTGGCTTGCACCCGTTGTATGTGAACGTAGAGCTTATCACACCCGATCATCATGTGGTGCCTCGGCACGACGAACTGTAGCAATGGTGCATACTCAGGGAGAACACTTATACCTTGAAATTTAGTGAGATATCATCTTATAATGCTACCACCGGACTAAGCAAAATAAGATGCAAAAAGGATAAACATCATATGCAATCAAAATATGTGACATGATATGGCCATCATCTTGTGTCTTTGATCTCCATCTCCAAAGCACCGTCATGATCTCCATTGTCACCAGCATGACACCATGATCTCCATCATCTTGATCTCTATCAACGTGTCATCACATGGTCGTCTCACCAACTATTGCTTTTGCCACTATTGCTATCGCATAGCGATAAGTAAAGCAATTATATGGTGCTTGCATCTTATGCAATAAAGAGACAACCATAAGGCTACTGCCAGTTGCCGATAACTTTAACAAAACATGATCATCTCATATAAAAATTTATATCTCATCACGTCTTGACCATATCACATCACAACATGCCCTGCAAAAAAAAGTTAGACGTCCTCTACTTTGTTGTTACAAGTTTTATGTGGATCCTACGGGCTGAGCAAGAACCGTTCTTACCTACGCATCAAAAACCACAACGTGGTATAGTGATTGCTTTTTGATCTTTAGAAAGAACCCTGTTCATTGTATCCGATTCAACTAAAGCTGGAGAAACAGACACCCACTAGCCACCTATGTGCAAAGCACGTCGGTAGAACCAGTCTCGCGTAAGCGTACGCGTAATGTCGGTCTGGGCCGCTTCATCCAACAATACCACTGAATCAAGAATCAACTAGTGACGGCAAGCAATATGTATATACACAAGCCCACAACTCCTTTGTGTTCTACTCTTGCATATACCATCTATGCATAAACCTGGCTCTGATACCACTGCTGGGGAGTGCAGTAATTTCCAAAAATTTCCTACGCACACGCAAGATCATGGTGATGCATAGCAACAAGAGGGGAGAGTGTTGTCTACGTACCCTTGTAGACTGTAAGCGGAAGCGTTATAACAACGCGGTTGATGTAGTCATACGTCTTCACGATCGACCGATCCTAGTACCGAAAATACGACACCTCCGTTATCTGCACACGTTCGGCTCGGTGACGTCCCACGAACTCACGATCCAGCAGAGTGTCGAGGGAGAGCTTCGTCAGCACGATGGCGTGATGACAGTGATGATGATGCTACCGGAACGGGGCTTCGCCTAAGCACCGCTACGATATGACCGAGGTGGATTATGGTGGAGGGGGCACCGCACATGGCTAAGAGATCAATGATCAACTTGTGTGTCTATGGGGTGCCCCCTTCCCTCGTATATAAAGGAGTTGAGGAGGGGAGGGACGGCTGTCGGTGTCAAAACCGGCGGATCTCGGGTAGGGGGTCCCGAACTATGCGTCTAGGACGGATGGTAACAGGAGGCAGGGAACACGATGTTTTACCCAGGTTCAGGCCCTCTTGATGGAGGTAAAACCCTACGTCCTGCTTGATTAATATTGATGATATGGGTAGTACAAGAGTAGATTTACCACGAGATCAAGGAGGCTAAACCCTAGAAGCTAGCCTATGGTATGATTGTTGTATATGGAGTTGATTGCCTATGGACTACAACCCTCCGGTTTATATAGACACCGGATAGGGTTAGGGTTACATAGAGTCGGTTACAATGGTAGGAGATCTTGAATATCCGCATCACCAAGCTTGCCTTCCACGCCAAGGAAAGTCCCATCCGGACACGGGACGAAGTCTTCAATCTTGTATCTTCATAGTCCAAGAGTCCGGCTGAAGATATAGTCTGGCTACCCGAACACCCCCTAATCCAGGACTCCCTCAGTAGCCCCTGAACCAGGCTTCAATGACGAAGAGTCCGGCACGCAAATTGTCTTCGGCATTGCAAGGCGGGTTCCTCCTCCAAGTCCTTCATAGAAGATTGTAAACACCAAGAGTAGTGTCCGGCTCTGCAAAATAAGCTTCCACATATTGCCATAGAGAGAATAATATTAACACAAATCAAATCTGCTGACGTATTCTATAGTGCGTCATCACACTACAGCCAAGTCCTTCACTCGAATCGTTTTCACTTTTCCACCTCAGCGTGTTTTGCAAGGCGGTTTCCTTGGCACGTCTTGTCAAAGCAGAGATCGTGTACCCCCCTTTTACGGGATTCTCATCAATACAGACATGGGTAACCCAACCGCGCCACTTATCACGGCACTTGGGAGGCAAGCGAGTTTTACTAGGCAGGTGGGGATGCACAACCGCATCCGCCCATATAAGGGGACAAGGATCCACCTTTTTACCTATGCCTTCTTCCTCCTTTGCCTATCCATCTCCTGCGCACCCGGGCTCCAGCGCCCAAGCCTGCACTTCCCACCTCAACCTTCTCCAGCAATGTCCGGAGCGGGAGGCAAGTGGATGGTCTCCTCCGTCACGGAGGGCAAAGTCAAGAAGCTAAGGAAGGCCGGATACCTGTCCAAGGACATCGCGCACCGGCTTCCCGAAGAGGGGCAGCTTCTCCCCACCCCAAGGCCCCATGAGAGGGTAGTATTTCTCCCCCACTTCCTCCGCGGACTGGGTTTTCCACTCCACCCATTTGTCCGGGGGCTCATGTTCTACTACGGCCTGGATTTCCATGATCTGGCTCCGAACTTCATCCTCAACATCTCGGCGTTTATCGTCGTGTGCGAGGCTTTTCTCCGCATCCTCCCTCATTTCGGCCTCTGGCTCAAGACCTTCAACGTCAAGACCAAGGTGGTGCGCGGCAGCCAGGCGGAGTGCGGAGGCGCCATGGCGGGCAAGATGGCCAACGTCCTATGGTTCGAGGGCTCTTTCGTGGAGACCCTAAAGGGATGGCAATCCGGGTGGTTTTATATCACCGAGGCGCGCGATCCGAAATGGACCGCAGCCCCCCGAGTTCCGATCTGGACCCCCCACGCGGCTTATGTCCTGGAAAGAGATGGGCCTGTCGTGGGGTGACGAAAAAGAGGTGACCGGATTGCAAACATGCATCCAGTCCCTGGTGAACAAGCCAGTCCGGCTTGTTAATGTAATCCAGGTTATGCTCGTCCGCCGGATCCTCCCGTGCCAACAATGGGATTTTAATCTGTGGGAGTTTGACCCGGCGTAGCATCAAACCCTCAGCAGGCTCTTCGACACGACGTACGAAGATGCCTGGAAGATGCTATTCAAGGGCGCCGAGGCTCCCGCATCTGCTTCCGAGGACCGCGGATATAGCTCGCAGCGTCACGCTAGCGAGGTATGCCATCTACACCTTTTACAGGATGTTAAGCTTTTTTTCATAGTTTGACTCTATGCGGGATCTAAACTCCCTTACCTTTGACAGGCTTGGCGGGCGATATCCGGACCGATTAACTGTCCGGCTCCGCTGCCCGAAGACCCAGCCCCAGCTCTACTAGCGAAGCTGCTGGTTTCGGTGCCTTATGTGGTGCCGGAGAAGAAGGCCAAGAAGAAGAAGACCACGGGGACTCGAAAGAGTGCCCGCAACGTGGTGGTGTCAGACTCGTCATCTGATGAGTCCGAGACGCCCTCCTCCCGCGAAAACGAGGAGGAGGAAGAAGAAAACTCTCCCCCCCAGCGGAGGGAGGAGAGAAGAGGAAGGCCGCCCCAACGGGGGAGGCCGAGGGGTCTAGGAAAAGGAAGACCCCTCCAACGGACTACGCCCCCAATGCCGAAGAGGGCAAAGAGGAGTGGCCAAACAGGGCCAAGCGTCCGGCGAAATCGTAAGTTCGGATATCAGAATAACTCATGATGTTCCTTTGTTGCACAGCTTTCCCTAATGTCGAATGTAATTATGCAGTCCGCCCCGGGCCGAATTCGACGAATCGTCGGGCGGCTCCCTGGACTCATCGGACGTGAACTCAGTTCCGCCCGCTATCTCCCCCCGCACTGCAGACGACGCCGAAGTGGCGTCGCGACAAGCTCTGGGGCAGGAGGAGGTGGTCCCGGAGGAGCCGCAAGGCAACCTCCTGGACTCCAGGGGTGAAGGGGATAAGGTTCCCCAGGGCTCTCAGTCCGGCTTTGTGCCGGACACCGCGCCGGAATCTTCCACAGTTTCGGACCGCGGTAGGCGAACTCCTTCCAAGAGGAGCAAGCCTTCTGAGCCGGCAGCCTCCGTCCAACCGGAGGTGCTGGACAATCTGCTGGAGGTGCTTGACGATGCCTCCATCGACGAGGGGCACCGTACTATTATGAGTACAGTGATCCAAAAGGTTCAGTCCGCCAAGAGCGGACTGACTGAAGCTTGCGCTAGCCTTCTAACAGGCTTCGAGGTAAGTAAAAATATGTAAAAATATTACCGCATAGACAGTAGCCCCTGATGCTCTATTTGGCGTTCGGAAAGAAAAGCCGAATAGAGGATCTATTAAATATCGTAGGAGTCTAACAAAAAAGAGTCAATATGCGTATGCAGGCTTCGCTGCTATCCATCGCCGCACTGACTGCGGAGGTGGGTGTCCTGAAGCAGGACCTCGAGCGGACCAAGCAAGAGCACGGCCTTGCCAAGCAGCGGCTCGAGGAGGAAGAAGGTAAGAAATACCTTACAGAAAAAGTGCCTATAAAAGGCTTGATTGCAAAAAGAGTGTAGGGCCACGACTGAGGTGGCGACCCTTAAGCAGGCGCTGTCTGAGGCCGAAAAGAAAATGGCCGCGGAGCGCACCGAGCGAGATAGACTTGGGGCTCAGGTCGGCGAGGTGCAGCAAGAGCTTCAGGCTCTCATGAAAAAACATGAGAGTTTGGAGCTGGAGTCGAAGGAGCAAGCATCCGAGCTTGCAACGGCCCTAGAGGCTGCCAAGTCTGCCAAGGCCGAAGCCCAAAAGGCCCTCCAAGAGTTGGAGGAGATGAGGAAGATAGCAGCGGGTAAGGCATTCTTTATGCAAAGAAGAAATATAAAAGTGAACTACCTGTTACTTACCCGAATCTGGAGCTCTCCAGGGGCATTCGCAGATCTTCCCCGCAGCGTATCTGACGCCGCCGCATTCTACCGAGCTGAAGAGGGTAGCTCGATAGAGAAGGCGTTCTGGTCTCAGTATTCTGAGGCCGGACACCCTGTGCCCTTGAGCGACCAGCTGAAACAGCTGGTCGAGCTCCACAAGGCGACCGAGAAGGCCATGAAGGGCTTCATAGTTCGGCTGTGGTCCGGAGAGGCCCTGCCTGGGAGCTATTTCGGGCTGGTGCGGCGGCTGGTGGAGGCCTGTCCGAGGCTTGAGGTCATCAAGCGCTCCGTCTGCATCGAAGGTGCCCGTCGGGCCCTTGCCCGTGCAAAGGTGCACTGGGGTAAGCTGGACGGTGAGAAGCTTGTGAAGGACGGGCCGCCGCTGGGGAAGGAGCATCGCAAGCCCGAGAACTACTACAAGGATGTTCTTGCAGGTGCCCGCCTTGTGGCGGATGAATGTACCAAGGATGTGATATTTGAATGAACTCGCGTGTTATCCTGTGCGTTGAAAACTTGTTCATATGCGCTAAGCAATGCTTGAATTTAAAATATTACTTTCTGTGTGGCCGTTTATCAAAAATTGAGAGATGGCCAGTCGTCGGCTTCTGCCCCCGTGCCACTAGTGCTGGGGTGTTCGGGATAAACCTGAGCGCTCTTTTTCCCATAGTTGGGTCCTTCGAGGGAGGCGCTCAGCACAACGAACCAGGCAATCGGACTATAATGCTTGAACACTCTCACTTAGCCAATAGAACTCTATAATTTTAAATTTCGCGAAGCCCCTAGTTCGGAAGACCGAGTTCGGGGCGCTATCCACGCCTTGGCCGGACAAAGCCAGCTCCTCGCTCGAAGCGGCATAAGCCTTTAGGGACTCGAAAAACCTCTCGAACAGCGACCGGTCTCTCGCCACATCATGACAGTCAGTTTTAGCTTTCTCCACTGAGGTGCTTAACCCAGCTGAACCGGGGCACAATCGCGGTGGTTCTCCTAGTGCTACCTTAGCCGATAGAGCGGAACGTAAGGCACAAAACATAGGAGCCGGGCAAACCCAACTATTGACCCAAATCATGATTCGAGCCGATGCATATAGTGCTATAAGTTCGGGGTGCCGCACTTGTGAAGTGTACTTCTCACACCATTATGAGGGGTACTGAAGCCCCTGGCGTGTTTGCCGTACCATGGTGTACGGGTGCAATCATGTCATTTAATAAACATAAATGTGAAAAGAAGATAATGCAAAAAATAGACAAGAAGCTAAGCATTGTTTATAGAGAGGCTATTTATCAAAGCCGAACGATACAAATAGTGCGGTAAGCGAAAGATATTGGACTATTCAGTATGTCCTGACCAGGGGCAGGCCGCGGAATTGTATTTAAAACAGGTATACCGCTCATAACAGAGACCACCTGAGAGTTCCATAATGCGGTATGGCTTGTCTGCCTCCCTGGATCTTGCATCGTTTGTGCGGCAGTCGAATTGCCGAGCAGGTCGTCCGAAGTATGGAGTCCTGAAAGTAAGAAAAAATTAAAAAAAGAATCCGGCAGCCCCTAGTACGTTTTAAGCTGTATTTTGGGCGTGCCGTTATTGTGCCCCTTCCCCTGTGCCCATGGTATTTCAAGGGCATAGTTATGTACGCGAGGTACTGGTTTCGCTATGTCGCGAAAGCTGGGGATGGGGCCCATTTCGCTACGCTTGCTCAGAGTGTGCCAGGCGGTCCTGCTGTGGGTTACTCCGGGCGCGCTTGGCACTGTCTGGCTTTTTAATGGCCGGACTAGAGAATTGCCTGAGAAGCTACTTTGTACCTCCGCTGCGAGAGCCGCCGTATGCTCCTCCGTACGGAGGGAGCGTTCGGTGTTTCCGTTGACTGTAATTACTCCTCGAGGGCCTGGCATCTTGAGCTTGAGATATGCGTAGTGCGGCACCGCATTGAACTTTGCGAATGCGGTTCGTCCGAGCAGGGCGTGATAGCCACTGCGAAACGGGACTATATCGAAGATTAACTCTTCGCTTCGGAAATTGTCCGGGGATCCGAAGACCACGTCAAGTGTTACTGAGCCTGTACAGTTGGCTTCTACACCTGGTATAACGCCTTTAAAGGTCGTTCTTGTGGGCTTAATCCTTGAGGGATCTATGCCCATTTTCCGCACTGTATCCTGATAAAGCAGGTTCAGGCTACTGCCGCCGTCCATGAGGACTCTTGTGAGATGAAATCCGTCGATGATTGGGTCGAGAACCAATGCGGCGAAGCCGCCATGACGGATGCTAGTGGGATGGTCCCTTCGATCAAAGGTGATCGGGCAGCAGGACCATGGGTTGAACTTTGGGGCGACTGGCTCCATCGCGTATACGTCCCGTAGCACGCTTCCGCTCCCCCTTTTGGGGACGTGGTGCGTATATCATGTTCACCGTTCCGCACTTGTGGGGGAAACCTTCTGTCCATTGTTGTTGGCAGCTTGGGCTCCTCCTCGTCGTCACTGTGCCGCCCCTTGTCTCTGTTTTCGGCCCTTAACTTGCCTGCCTGCTTGAACACCCAACAATCCCTGTTAGTGTGATTGGCTGGCCTTTCGGGGGTGCCATGTATCTGGCACAAGCGATCGAGTATTCGGTCCAAACTGGACGGGCCCTGAGTATTCTTTTTGAATGGCTTTTTCCGCTGACCGGATTTATAGCCTTTGAATCCGGCATTGACTGCCGTGTCTTCATTGCTGTCGCTGTTAACGCGGCGTTTTTGCTTATTCCGACGTGTCCTGCCACTTTTGTCCTTGGTATCCGAATTACCAGGGTTCTTTGATAAGTTGTTACTGCGAGCTAGCCAGCTGTCTTCTCCCGCGCAAAAGCGGGTCATGAGTGTCGTGAGGGCTGCCATGGATTTCGGCTTTTCCTGTCCCAGGTGCCGGGCAAGCCACTCGTCGCGGATGTTATGCTTGAAGGCTGCTAGGGCCTCTGCGTCCGGACAGTCGACTATCTGGTTTTTCTTTGTTAGGAACCGTGTCCAGAATTGTCTGGCCGATTCCTCTGGCTGCTGAATTATGTGGCTTAAGTCGTCGGCATCCGCGGTCGCACGTAAGTGCCCTGGAAGTTGTCAAGGAATGCGGCTTCCAGGTCCTCCCAAGAACCGATTGAGTCTGCTGGCAAGCTGTTAAGCCAATGCCGGGCCGGTCCTTTAAGTTTGAGCGGGAGGTATTTGATGGCGTGTAGATCATCGCCGCTGCCATGTGGATGTGAAGGAGATAATCCTCGATCCATACCGCCGGATCTGTTGTGCCATCGTATGATTCGATGTTTACGGGTTTGAAACCCTCTGGGATTTTATGATCCATTACTTCATTCGTGAAGCATAGCGGGTGTGCGGCGCCTCTGTACTGGGCTATATCACGACGCAGCTCGGAAGAGCTATGTCTGTTGTGTTCGGCCCGGCCGGATTTGTTGTATCCGGAGTGAAGATCATTGTCACATGCCGTAGGGCGCCTGCGTGATCCGTAGATCGATCTTGTTTGTCTTGCCTTACCTTCCAGTATGTCTCGCAGGTCGGGCGCATTTTCCCGTGCCTTAGTTGAGCGGCGTCGGGGGATGGCTTGGGTGGAGGGCCGAGAGGCCTCTCTGTCGTGGCCGCGAGGTGGCCGGTCTGCCATGTCATGCGCTGGTGATGTAGGTGCTTCCTCCTCTGATCGGGGTAGCGGCCTGCGCTTCGGGTAACTCTTGGAGGGGCATTCGAGTTCATACTCTTCGGCCACAAGGACTTCAGTCCATCTGTCAGCTAGCAAATCTTGGGCAGCTCTAAGCTGTTGCTGCTTTTTCTTGAGGCTACTTGCCCTGGCTAAAAGCCTGCGTTTAAAATGCTCTTGTTCGGCGGGGTCTGATGGTATGACGAATTCGTCGTCATCGAGGCTTGCCTCGTCTTCGGAGGGAGGCGTATAGTTATCATCCTCGACCTCTCGGTCTGCCGCTCTCTCATGAGGGCTGGCTTCTCCATCTTCCTGTGCCGAATCTTGCTGAGGTGGGTGTTCTTCGGCGCTATCCGGGGTAGTATTATCTCCCGTGCCGGAATCACCGTTTTTTGCTTTGGCGGGATTTAGAGCGGCGCCGCTGACGCCGGCACTTTGCCTGTTTCTTGGGGGCGTCATCCCCCACTATTCCATCGCCATCTCCATCTTTTGGAGTATCCACCCTGTATATTTCATATGACGAGGTGGCCTTCCAGCGCCCTACAGGTGCTGGTTCCTGTCTGTCTCCTACATCGTCGTCCATGCCGTCGATGTCTTCGGAGCTGAAGTCAAGCATGTCGGTTAGATCGTCGACAGTGGCTACAAAGTGGGTGGTGGGTGGCTTTGAATTTCCTCATCGTCCGTATCCCACCCTCGCTGACCGTAGTCCGGCCAGGGCTCTCCTGATAAAGAGAGAGACTTAAGAGAATTCAGGATGTCGCCAAAAGGCGAATGCTGAAAGATGTCTGCGGCGGTGAACTCCATTATCGGCGCCCAATCGGATTCGATTGGCAGGGGCGCGGGGGGTTCGGAGTCCGGGGAGGAGTCCGGATCCTCGGAGTCACGGGTCGTGCAGAGTGCGGGGCTAGCGTTCGGCTCGATCGCTTTCGGGATCGCAGCCCCCGAGGTGACGTCCAACCGCTCATCCTCGATTGGCGCAATAGGCTCCGAGTTAGGGGTCGGAACCGATGCGTGTGCGGCCTCCAGGACACTGTCCGGGGGCAGAGCTAGATCATGCCCCTCGAGATAGTGCGGCGCGCTTGGCCGTGGCTCGAGCCCGTCGAAGATCAAGTCTCCGCGGATGTCAGCCGTGTAGTTTAAGCTTCCCAAACCTGACTTGATGGCCAGGGGCGTAGCTTTCGATCTGCTCCAGGTGGCCGAGCGAATTGGCCCGCAGAGCGAAGCCGCCGAAGACGAAGATCTGTCCGGGAGCAAAGTCTCACCCTGGATCGCATCGTTGTTGATGATCAAAGGAGCCATCGGGCCTAAAGGCGACGACACAGAGGAACTCTCAATGAAAGCACCAATGTCGGTGTCAAAACCGGCGGATCTCGGGTAGTGGGTCCCGAACTGTGCGTCTAGGCCGGATGGTAAAGGAGGCAGGGAACACGATGTTTTACCCAGGTTCGGGCCCTCTTGATGGAGGTAAAACCCTACGTCCTGCTTGATTAATATTGATGATATGGGTAGTACAAGAGTAGATCTACCACGAGATCAAGGAGGCTAAACCCTAGAAGCTAGCCTATGGTATGATTGTTGTATATGGAGTTGATTGCCTACGGACTACAACCCTCCGGTTTATATAGACACCGGATAGGGTTAGGGTTACATAGAAGTCGGTTACAATGGTAGGAGATCTTGAATATCCGCATCGCCAAGCTTGCCTTCCACGCCAAGGAAAGTCCCATCCGGACACGGGACGAAGTCTTCAATCTTGTATCTTCATAGTCCAGGAGTCGACTGAAGGTATAGTCCGGCTACCCGAACACCCCCTAATCTAGGACTCCCTCAGGTACCTAAAACCAAGAATTGATATCTTGTAGGTGTTTGCTTTCGGTGGGGGATCATGGTTGCTCGATAGTAGAGCTACTAATCATATGACCGGAAGCAAGGACTTGGTGGTGGATGTGCAAAAGATTCCATCCATGCCTACCAACATCGATTGGGGTGACGTCTCGTCCTCTAAGGTATTGGGACTCGGCAAAGTTGTCATTTCTCATGATCTTACGATCGAGAAGGTCATGCTTGTTGAGTCCCTTGCATATAATTTACTTTCCCTTCGTCAACTAGAACTCATGGGCTTTGCCACTTTCTTTTATATTGATACCGTGTCCCTCTTGTGGAGCAAGACTCTTAAAGTAGCCTTTGTTGGGCATGTCGAGAATGGTCTCTATGTGATTAACTTTTCGGAGCGACCCACTAAGACCGCGACATGCCTAATGGCTAAAGTTGACGTGGGATGGCTTTGGCATCACCGTCTAGCCCACGTCAATATGAGATCTTTGCAAAGTCTTCTCAAGGGGGACCATGTCCGTGGACTAACAAATGTTAGTTTTGCCAAAGATCGTGCTTCCAGCGCTTGCATCGAAGGAAAACTACATGAGAAGGCTCACCCTCCCACGACTATCATCTACTCGAAGAGGCTTTGGAGCTCCTTAATTTGGATCTCTTTGGGCCTCCATCCTTTGGTAGTCTTGGGGGTAGAAAGTATTGCTTGGTGATTGTGGATGACTATTAAAGATACACCTGGGTATATTTCTTCAAGAGGAAGAGCGAGACCCAACAAACCGTCATCGACTTTGCAAATGAAGCTCAACGACAACACATTGCAAAGATCTTGACTATAAGAAGTGACAACGGTTCCGAGTTCAAGAACTACACCTGGGATGAGTTTTTGAGTGATGAGGGAATCAAGCATCAATATTCCACACCTTATACCACTCAACAAAATGGTGTAGCGGAGAGGAAGAACCGGATGTTGATGGATGCGGCAAGGACCATGATGGCGGAGTTCAAGTCTCCCTACAACTTTTGGGCCAAAGCCATCAACACCGCGTGTCATGCATCTAATCGGCTCTACCTCCACAAAAGCTTGAACAAGACTCCATATGAGATACTCATCGGTAACAAGCCCAACCTCAAGTACTTCCGGGTGTTCAGGTGTAAGTGTTTCATTCTCAAGAAAGGTGTCCGTTTGTCTAAATTTGAGGCTAGAGCTTATGAGGGTATATTTGTTGGTTATGCTACAAACTCTCATGCTTACCGGGTTCTCAATAAGTCCACATGACTTATTGAGGAAACGTGTAACATGGAGTTTGATGAGAATAACGGCTCCCAAGTGGAGCAAAGTGGTACTTGTGATGTAGGTGATGAAATTCCTCCCCAAGCCATAAGAAGAATGGGTGTTGGTCATATCCTACCCATTGAGGAACCCCTTGTGGCCGAAGGAGAAGGACAATGTTCCACTCAAGTGGAACCTTCACCAACCCAAGACCCACACATGCTTCCGAAGAACAAAGTGAAGGCCCTCAACCTCAAGAACAAGACCAAGGGCAAGGTCAATCTCAAGATGGTGTTGTAACATCAAGTGATGCCCAAGGTCAAGTTCTCCCCTACGAGCAAGTTCAAGATCAAGAGCTTCCTCGAGATTGATAACCCACAAGTAGAGGGGATCGCAACAGTTTCGAGGGTAGAGTATTCAACCCAAATTTATTGATTCGACACAAGGGGAGCCAAAGAATACTCTCGAGTATTAGCAGCTAAGTTGAAAATTCAACCACACCTGGAAACTTAATATCTGCAGCAAAGTATTTAGTAGCAAAGTAATATGATAGTGATGATAACGGTAGCAAAAGGTAATAGTAGTAAAAGTAATGTTTTTGGTATTTTGTAGTGATGATAGCAATAGCAATGGAAAAGTAAATAAGTGAAAAACAATATATGGAAAGCTCGTAGGCAATGGATCGGTGATGGAGAATTATGCCGGATGCAGTTCATCATGTAACAGTCATAACCTAGGGTGACACAGAACTAGCTCCAGTTCATTGATATAATGTAGGCATGTATTCCGAATATTGTCATATGTGCTTATGGGAAAGAACTTGCATGACATCTTTTGTCCTACCCTCCCGTGGCAGCGGGGTCCTTATGGAAACTAAGGGATATTAAGGCCTCCTTTTAATAAAGAACCGGAACAAAGCATTAACACATAGTGAATACATGAACTCCTCAAACTACGGTCATCACCGGTAAGTATCCCGATTATTGTCACTTCGGGGTTAACGGATCATAACACATAATAGGTGACTATAGACTTGCAAGATAGGATCAAGAACACTCATATATTGATGAAAACATAATAGGTTCAGATCTAAAATCATGGCAATCGGGCCCTAGTGACAAGCATTAAGCATAGCAAAGTCATAGCAAGATCAATCTCAGAACATAGTGTACGCTAGGGATCAAACCCTAACAAAACTAACTCGATTACATGATAGATCCCATCCAACCCATCACCGTCCAGCAAGCCTACGATGGAATTACTCACGCACGGCGTTGAGCATCATGAAATTGGTGATGGAGGATGGTTGATGATGACGATGGCGATGGATTCCCTCTCCGGAGCCCCAAACGGACTCCAGATCAGCACTCCCGAGAGGTTTTAGGGCTTGGCGGTGGCTCTGTATCATAAAACGCGATGATTTCTTCTCTCTGATATTTTTCTCCCTGAAACTCAATATATGGAGGTGGAGTTGGAGTCGGAGATGCAACAGGGGGCCCACAAGGTAGGGGGCGCGCCCTAGGGGGGCAGGTGCGCCCCCCACCCTCGTGGCAAGGTGGTGGCCCCCTGGCCTTCATCTTTCGCAGGTATTTTCTTATTTTCTAAAAAGTGTCTGCGTGAAGTTTCAGGTCATTCCGAGAACGTTTGCTCCTGCACATAAATAACACCATGGTAATTCTGCTGAAAACGGTGTCAGTCCGGGTTAGTTCCATTCAAATCATGCAAGTTAGAGTCCAAAACAAGGGCAAAAGTGTTTGGAAAAGTAGATACGTTGGAGACGTATCAGAGATCAAGAACAAGCTCAAGACGTCGCTCAAGATGATCAAGTGACCACTCCTCGTCTCATGCCCGAGGAGGAATTGGAGCGTCGTGCCGCCGAGATTGCCTCCAAGCTCTCCACCAAGGATCATCTCAGGACAAATGTGCTTGGAAGCTTAAGAAAGGGGGTCTATGAGGCGCTCGAAGATCCGGGTTGGCTCAATGCCATGCATGAAGAACTCAACAACTTTGAGCACAACAAAGTGTGGAGATTGGTTCCAAGGCCAACGGGGAACCACAATGTCATTGGGACCAAGTGGATATTTAAGAACAAGCAAGATGCTTATGGGATTATGCTACATCTTGAGCTTGCGTTGGTTTTCCCCCGAAGAGGAAGGGATGATGCAGCAGAGTAGCGTAAGTATTTCCCTCAGTTTTTGAGAACCAAGGTATCAATCCAGTAGGAGCCCACGCTCAAGTCCCTCGTACCTGCACAAAGCGATAGCTACTCGCAACCAACGCGATTAGGGGTTGTCAAGCCCTTCACGGTCACTTACGAGAGTGAGATCTGATAGATATAATATTTTTGGTATAAAGATGCAAAGTAAAAAGTAAAGGCAAAGTAAAAAAGCAAAGCAAGATTAAAGTAATGGAGATTGATATGATGAGAATAGACCCGGGGGCCATAGGTTTCACTAGTGGCTTCTCTCAAGAGCATAAGTATTCTACGGTGGGTGAACAAATTACTATTGAGCAATTGATAGAATTGAGCATAGTTATGAGAATATCTAGGCATGATCATGTATATAGGCATCACGTCCGTGACAAGTAGATCGAAACAATTCTGCATCTACTACTATTACTCCACTCATCGACCGCTATCCAGCATGCATCTAGAGTATTAAGTTAAAAACAGAGTAACGCCTTAAGCAAGATGACATGATGTAGAGAGATAAATTCATGCAATATGAAATAAACCCATCTTGTTATCCTCGATGGCAACGATACAATACGTGCCTTCCTGCCCCTTCTGTCACTGGGTAAGGACACCGCAAGATCGAACCCAAAGCTAAGCACTTCTCCCATGGCAAGAACTACCAATCTAGTTGGCCAAACCAAACGGATAATTCGAAGAGACTTGCAAAGATAACCAATCATACATAAAAGAATTCAGAGAAGATTCAAATATTATTCATAGATAGACTTGATCATAAACCCACAATTCATCGGTCTCAACAAACACACCGCAAAAAGAAGATTACATCGAATAGATCTCCAAGAGAGGGGGAGAACTTTGTATTGAGATTCAAAGAGAGAGAAGAAGCCATCTAGCTACTAACTATGGACCCGAAGGTCTGAGGTAAACTACTCACACTTCATCGGAGAGGCTATGATGATGTAGAAGCCCTCCGTGATGACGGCCCTCTCCGGCGGAGCTCCGGAACAGGCCCCAAGAGGGGATCTCGTGGATACAGAAAGTTGCGGCGGTGGAATTAGGTTTTTGGCTCCTGTTCTGATCGTTTGGGGGTACGTGTGTATATATAGGAGGAAGAGTACGTCGGTGGAGCCAAGGGGCCCACGAGGCAGGGCGCGCCCTAGGGGGGCCCCCACCCTCGTGACCCTCTTTGTTCCTTGGAGGGTCCAAGTCTCCTGGATCACGTTCGGTGAGAAAATCACGCCCAAAGATTTTATTCCGTTTACTCCGTTTGATATCGTTATAAACACTGAAATAGGCAAAAAAACAGCAATTCTGGGCTGGGCCTCCGGTTAATAGGTTAGTCCCAAAAATAATATAAAAGTGGAAAATAAAGCCCAATATAGTCCAAAACAGTAGATAATATAGCATGGAGCAATCAAAAATTATAGATACGTTGGAGACGTATCAAGGCATCCCCAAGCTTAATTCCTGCTCGTCCTCGAGTAGGTAAATGATAAAAAGAGAATTTTTGATGCGGAGTGCTACTTGGCAATAATTTCAATGCAAATCTTCTTAATTGTGGTATGAATATTCAGATTAGAAAGATTCAAGACAAAAGTTTATATTGACATAAAAATAATAACTTCAAGCATACTAACAAAGCAATTATGTCTTCTCAAAATAACATGGCCAAAGAAAGTTATCCCTACAAAATCATATAGTCTGGCTATGCTCCATCTTCACCACACAAAGTATTTAAATCATGCACAACCCCGATGACAAGCCAAGCAATTGTTTCATACTAACTTTTTCAAAACTTTTTCAATCTTCACGCAATACATGAGCGTGAGCCATGGATATAGCACTATAGGTGGAATAGAATGGTGGTTGTGGAGAAGACAAAAAGGAGAAGATAGTCTCACATCAACTAGGCGTATCAACGGGCTATGGAGATGCCCATCAATAGATATCAATGTGAGTAAGTAGGGATTTCCATGCAACGGATGCACTAGAGCTATAAGTATATGAAAGCTCAAAAAGAAACTAAGTGGGTGTGCATCCAACTTGCTTCCTCATGAAGACCTAGGGAATTTTGATGAAGCCCATCATTGGAATATACAAGCCAAGTTCGATAATGAAAGATTCCCACTAGTATATGAAAGTGATAACATGAGAGACTCTCTACTATGAAGATCATGGTGCTACTTTGAAGCACAAGTGTGGTAAAAGGATAGTAACATTGTCCCTTCTCTCTTTTTCTCTCATTTTTTTATTTTCCTTTTTTTATTTGGGCCTTTTCTCTTTTTTTATGGCCTTTTTTTGGGCTTCTTTGGCCTCTTTTTTTCGTCCGGAGTCTCATCCCGACTTGTGGGGAATCATAGTCTCCATCATCCTTTCCTCACTGGGACAATGCTCTAATAATGATGATCATCACACTTTTATTTTTCTTACAACTCAACAATTACAACTCGATACTTAGAACAAAATATGACTCTATGTGAATGCATCCGGCGGTGTACCGGGATATGCAATATGACAATGATGGAGTGTGTCATGAACGGAACGGTGGAAAGTTGCATGGCAATATATCTCGGAATGGCTATGGAAATGCCATAATAGGTAGGTATGGTGGCTGTTTTGAGGAAGGTATATGGTAGGTGTATGATACCGGCGAAAGGTGCGCGGTATTAGAGAGGCTAGCAAAGGTGGAAGGGTGAGAGTGCGTATAATCCATGGACTCAACATTAGTCATAAAGAACTCATATACTTATTGCAAAAATCTAGAAGTTATCAAAGCAAAGTATTACGCGCATGCTCCTAGGGGGATAGATTGGTAGGAAAAGACCATCGCTCGTCCCCGACCGCCACTCATAAGGAAGACAATCAATAAATAAATCATGCTCCGACTTCATCACATAACGGTTCACCATACGTGCATGCTACGGGAATCACAAACTTCAACACAAGTATTCTTTAAATTCACAACTACTCAACTAGCATGACTTTAATATGTATCACCTCCATATCTCAAAACAATTATCATGCTTCAATCTTTTCTTAGTATTCAACACACTCAAAAGAAAGTTTCACAAATCTTGAATACCAAGCATATTATTATTAAGCAAATTACCATGCTATTAAGAGACTCTCAAATAATTTAAGTGAAGCATGAGAGATCAATAGTTTCTTTAAAACAAATCCACCACCTGTCTCAAAAGATCTAAGTGAAGCACATAGAGCAAAACTACTTACGCTCAAAAGATATAAGTGAAGCACATAGAGTATTCTATCAAATTTTAATTCATGTATGGCTCTCTCAAAAGGTGTGTACAGCAAGGATGATTGTGGCATACTAAACACAAAGACACAAATAATACAAGACGCTCCAAGCAAAACACATATCATGTTGGTGAATAAAAATACAGTTCCAAGTAATTTACCGATGGAAGTGGACGAAAGAGGGGAAGCCTTCCCGGGCATCCCCAAGCTTTGACTTTTTGCTGTCCTTGGATTATATTGGGGGTGCCATGGGCATCCCCAAGCTTAGGCTCTTTCCACTCCTTGTTCCATGATCCATCAAAAGAATTCACCCAAAACTTGAAAACTTCACAACACAAAACTCAAAATAGAAAACTCATGAGCACCGTTAGCGAAAGAAAACAAAAGACCACTTGAAGGTACTATGATGAACTCATTCTTTATTTATATTGGTGTTAAACCTACTGTATTCCAACTTATCTATGGATTATAAACTATTTTACTAGCCATAGATTCATCAAAATAAGCAAACAACACACGGAAAACAGAATCTGTCAAAAACAGAACAGTCTGTAGTAATATGTATCTAGCGCAAGATATGGAAACCCAAAAATTCTTAAATAAATTGATGGACGTGAGGAATTTATCTATTAATAATCTGAAAAAATAATTAACTAAATCTCACTCTCAAATAAAAATGACAGCAGTTCTCGTGAGCGCTAAAGTTTCTGTTTTTTACAGCAAGTTCAACAAGACTTTCCCCAAGTCTTCCCAACGTTCTACTTGGCACAAACACTAATTAAACACAAAAAAATACAACAAAAAAGAGGCTAAATAATTTATTTATTAATAAACAGGAGCAAAAGGCAAGGAATAAAAAATAAAATGGGTTGCCCCCAACAAGCGCTATCGTTTAACCCCTAGCGAGGCATAAAGCGAGGATAGATCTAGGTTGCCATCTTTGGTAGGCAATCATAAAGTGGCTCTCATGATAGTTTCATATGGTAATTTTTATTTTCTTTCCTTGGAAAGTGTTCATGCCCTTTTTAATGGAAATTGAAAATCTAATATTCCCTCCCTTCATATCAATAATCGCACCAACCGTTCTAAGGAAAGGTCTACCAAGAATAATAGGGCAAGAAGGATTGCAATCTATATCAAGAACAATGAAATCTACGGCACATAATTCCTATTTGCAACAATAAGAACATCATTAATCCTTCCCATAGGTTTCTTAATAGTGGAATCCTCAAGATGCAAGTTTAGAGAGCAATCATCAAAGTTACGGAAAATCTAGTAAATCACACAAAGTCTTGGGAATAGTAGAGACACTAGCACCCAAATCACACAAAGCATAAAACTCATGATATTTAATTTTAATTTTCAATAGTTGGTTCCCACTCATCATAGAGTTTTCTAGGGATAGAAACTTTCAACTCAAGTTTTTCTTCATAAGATGCATCAAGGCATCAACAATATGTTCGGTGAAGGCTTTATTTTGACTATAAGCATGTGAGAATTTAGCACGGATTGCAACAAGGAAATACAATCAATTAAAGAGCACATTCATAATTAAATTCCTTGAAATCCAATATAGTGGGTTTAGCAACATCTAGATTTTTATTTCTTTCAATCCCACTTTCATCAATTTCATCATTAAGATCTAAACACTCCGAATTTTAGAACGCCTTCTAGGTAAAGGAAGATCATATTCAGTTTCATCAAGATTCATATTGCAAAATAAAGATTTAATAGGAGACACATCAATAACTTTTAGATCTCATCTTGATTCATAGGTATTGGAAGAACACATTTAATAAAGGCATCTTTGGAAGCACGCATCCTAGCGGTTCTTCCCTTACACTCATAAATTGAAATTCTCATGGATTTTAGAGACTCATTGATAATCATGCTTAGGTGGAATAGATCTAAGTTTCAAAGAATCAACATCAAGAGCAAATTCTATCAATCGTTCCTAGCCAAATCATCAATCTTAAGCAATTTTTCTTCAATCATAGCATTAAAATTCTTTTGCAAAGAAATAAATTCTTTAATATTAGATTCAAAATCAGAGGGTATCTTATTATAATTTCCATAAGAGTTATTGTAGGAATTCCCATAATTATTAGAAGGATTACTAGGATATGGCCTAGGATTAAAATTCCCTCTATAAGCGTTGTTACCTTATTCCTACCAACAAAATTCACATCCATAGATTCATTGTTATTCTCAATCAAAGTAGACAAAGGCATATCATTAGGATCAGAAGAAACACTCTTAGTAGCAAATAATTTCATAAGTTCATCCATCTTTCCACTCAACACATTAATTTCTTCTATCGCATGCACTTTTTTATTAGAAGATCTTTCAGTATGCCATTGAGAATAATTAACCATAATATTATCTAGGAGTTTAGTAGCATCTCCTAAAGTGATTTCCATAAAAGTGCCTCCCGCGGCCGAATCTAAAAGATTTCTAGAAGCAAAATTCAATCCGGCATAAAAAATTTGTATAATCATCCACAAATTCAAACCATGAGTAGGGCAATTACGTATCATTAATTTCATTCTCTCCCAAGCTTGTGCAACATGTTCATGATCAAGTTGTTTAAAGTTCATAATATCGTTTCTAAGAGAGATGATCTTAGCGGGAGGAAAATACTTAGAGATAAAAGCATCTTTGCACTTGTTCCATGAATCAATACTATTCTTAGGCAAAGATGAAAACCAAGCTTTAGCACGATCTCTAAGCGAAAAAGGAAATAGCTTCAATTTAACGACATCATTATTGACATCTTTTTTCTTTTGCATATCACATAAATCAACAAAGCTATTCAGATGAGTAGCGGCATCTTCACTAGGAAGGCCGGCGAATTGATCTTTCATAACAAGATTCAACAAAGCAGTATTAATTTCACAAGATTCAGCATCGGTAAGAGGAGCAATCGGAGTGCTAAGGAAATCATTATTATTGGTATTGGTGAAGTCACACAATTTAGTAGTATCTTGAGCCATCGCGACAAACAAGCAAACTAACACACGAGCAAACAAAAGCAAACGGGAAAAAAGAGGCAAATAGAGAGGGAGGATAGAGAGAGAGGGCGAATAAAACGGCAAGGGTGAATTGGGGGGAGAGGAAAACGAGAGGCAAATGGCAAATAATGTAATGCGAGAGATAGGGATTGTGATGGGTACTTGGTATGTTGACTTTTTGCGTAGACTCCCCGGCAACGGCGCCAGAAATCCTTCTTGCTACGTCTTGAGCTTCGTTGGTTTTCCCCGAAGAGGAAGGGATGATGCAGCAGAGTAGCGTAAGTATTTCCCTCAGTTTTTGAGAACCAAGGTATCAATCCAGTAGGAGGCCACGCTCAAGTCCCTCGTACCTGCACAAAACGATAGCTACTCGCAACCAACGATTAGGGGTTGTCAATCCCTTCACGGTCACTTACGAGAGTGAGATCTGATAGATATAATATTTTTGGTATTTTTGGTATAAAGATGCAAAGTAAAAAGTAAAAGCAAAGTAAAAAAAGCAAAGCAAGATTAAAGTGATGGAGATTGATATGATGAGAATAGACCCGGGGGCCATAGGTTTCACTAGTGGCTTCTCTCAAGAGCATAAGTATTCTACGGTGGGTGAACAAATTACTGTTGAGCAATTGACAGAATTGAGCATAGTTATGAGAATATCTAGCATGATCATGTATATAGGCATCACGTCCGTGACAAGTAGACCGAAACGATTCTGCATCTACTACTATTACTCCACTCATCGACCGCTATCCAGCATGCATCTAGAGTATTAAGTTAAAAACAGAGTAACGCCTTAAGCAAGATGACATGATGTAGAGAGATAAATTCATGCAATATGAAATAAACCCCATCTTGTTATCCTCGATGGCAACGACAATACGTGCCTTGCTGCCCCTTCTGTCACTGGGTAAGGACACCGCAAGATCGAACCCAAAGCTAAGCACTTCTCCCATGGCAAGAACTACCAATCTAGTTGGCCAAACCAAACGGATAATTTGAAGAGACTTGGCAAAGATAACCAATCATACATAAAAGAATTCAGAGAAGATTCAATATTATTCATAGATAGAATTGATCATAAACCCAACAATTCATCGTCTCAACAAACACACCACAAAAGAAGATTACATCGAATAGATCTCACAAGAGAGGGGGAGAACTTTGTATTGAGATCAAAGAGAGAGAAGAGCCATCTAGCTACTACTATGGAACCCGAAGTCTGGTAAACTACTCACACTTCATCGAGAGAGGCTATGATGATGTAGAACCCTCCATGATGACGGCCCTCTTCCGGCGGAGCTCCGGAACAGGCCCCAAGATGGAATCTCGTGGATAGAAAGTTGCGGCGGTGGAATTAGGTTTTTGGCTCCTGTTCTGATCCGTTTGGGGGCGTGTGTATATATAGGAGAAGAAGTACGCGCGAGCAACGAGGGGCCCAACGAGGCAGGGGGCGCCGCCCTAGGGGGCGCCCCTCACCCTCGTGACCGCCTCTTTTGTTCCCTTGCAGAGGTCCAGTCTCCTGGATCACGTTCGGTGCAGAAAATCACGTTCCCGAAGATTTTATTCCGTTTGGACTCCGTTTGATATTCCGTTTTATCCGAAACCACTGAAAATGGGCAAAAAACAACAATTCTGGCTGGGCCCTCCGGTTAATAGGTAGCCAAAAAATATAAAAGGAAAATCAAGCCCAATATAGCAACAACAGTAGATAATATCATGGGAAGCAATCAAAAATTATACATTGGAGACGTATCATATCATTCGCAACAAGGCTCATTTGGTAGCACAAGGCTACTCCCAAGATGAGGGTATCGACTACGGTGAAACCTTTGCTCCCATTGCTTGTCTTGAATCCATTCGCATGTTGATTGCATATGCTTCTCATCATAACTAGTTACAACAAACGGATGTGAAGAGTGCTTTTCTTAATGGTCCTATTAATGAATTGGTATATGTCAAGTAACCCCCGGGTTTGAGGATCCCTACTTTCCCGATCATGTGTATCAACTCGATAAGGCACTCTATGGCCTTAAACAAGCCCCACGTGCGTGGTATGACCACCTTACCGAGTTGTTACAAGACCGTGGTTTCGAAGTTGGGCTAATCGACCCCACTCTTTTTACTAAGAAGCTCAAAGGGGAGTTGTTTGTGTGCCAATTATATGTTGATGATATTATCTTTGGTTCCCGTAACAAAGCTTTCAATGAGGAATTTGCCGCTCTCATGACCTCAAAGTTCGAGATGTCTTCCATGGGAGAGTTGAAGTTCTTTCTCGGGTTCGAAGTGAAGCAAAGGAGAGAAGGAACCTTCATCAACCAAGCCAAATACACTCAAGACATGCTCAAGAGATTCAAGCTAAGTGATGTCAAGCCGGCTTCCACTCCCATGCCCACCAAGTGCCAACTTGACATTGATCCCAATGGTAAAGCGGTGGATCAAAAGGTATATCGCTCCATGATTGGCTCCTTGCTTTACCTTTGTGCATCTAGACCGGATATCATGTTGAGTGTGGGTATTTGTGCACGGTTTCAACCCGCACCTAAGGAAAGTCACTTTGTGGCGGTTAAGTGAATCTTTCGATTTTTGGCTCATACCCCAAACTTTGGCTTATGGTACCTGTCGGTGTCAAAACCGGTGGATCTCGGGTAGTGGGTCCCGAACTGTGTGTCTAGGCCGGATGGTAACAGGAGGCAGGGAACATGATGTTTTACCCAGGTTCGGGCCCTCTTGATGGAGGTAAAACCCTACGTCCTGCTTGATTAATATTGATGATATGGGTAGTACAAGAGTAGATCTATCACGAGATCAAGGAGGCTAAACCCTAGAAGCTAGCCTACGGTATGATTGTTGTATATGGAGTTGATTGCCTACGGACTACAACCCTCCGGTTTATATAGACACCGGATAGGGTTAGGGTTACATAGAGTCGGTTACAATGGTAGGAGATCTTGAATATCCGCATCGCCAAGCTTGCCTTCCACGCCAAGGAAAGTCCCATCCGGACACGGGACAAAGTCTTCAATCTTGTATCTTCATAGTCCAGGAGTCCGGCTGAAGGTATAGTCCGGCTACCCAAACACCCCCTAATCCAGGACTCCCTCAGTACCCAAGAGGAGAAAACTTCAAGCTTGTAGGTTACTCGGACTCGGATTAGGCGGGAGACAAAGTGGATAGGAAGTCCACTTCCCGAGGGTGCCAATTTCTTGGTTGCTCTTTGGTGAGTTGGTCTTCCAAGAAGCAAAGTTGTGTGTCTCTCTCGTCCACGGAAGCGGAGTATGTGGCTGCCGGTAGTTGTTGTGCACAACTTTTATGGATGAGGCAAACTCTAAAGGATTACGGTGTCACTTGTGACAAAGTGCCTCTCTGGTGTGACAATGGAAGTGCAATCAAGATTTCTCTCAACCCGGTGCAACACTTCAAGATGAAGCACATTGAGATCCGGTATCACTTCATCAGGGATCATATTAGGCGAGGGGAGATTGAGCTCAACTATGTCAACACTCATGACAACCTTGCAGATATTTTCACGAAGCCTTTGGATGAAGCAAGATTTCACGAGTTAAGGTATGAGCTAAATATCATTGATTCGAGCAATGTGACTTGAACCCTTGCACACCCCACCACACTCAACTTGTTGTCTAGTTTAGGTGTAGGCATGGACATAGGGGGAGTGTTGTTCTCTCAATGAACTTTCCCTCCCCCCATAATGCATAAACTAATCTAACTCTTTCACATTAGCCATTTTTGATGGTACTTGTGCTTCAAAGATGAGTGTTGGTCATGGGCCCAAGGTTAAAATCTTCGCGGCGCCATACCTCTGAACTCAAACATAGGTCGCCTCGACCATCGCCCTCTCTTGGAGAGGTGTGTGTTTTTTCATTCTTTTTGTCGGTTTTGGGTGTGTTTGTTCTCGCTTTCGTCTCGGTTTCTTTCTCTTGAGATAAGCCTTTTGGCCAGTCCTTTTTGCGGCAGAGCGGTACTACCGTGGCGTGCACGGTACTACCGCTGACAAGCGTCAAGCGGTACTACCGCCCACCCTAGTGGTACTACCGCTGCGGGGCGGGCAGTGGGGGTTATGTCGGGGCAGGGGGAGTTGTTTTCTCCCCCATACCCATTCGCCCCCACTTGCTCGTCTTCTTCGTCGCTCCAGCGACGCCTCACCGCAGGAGGGCCTTGGCTGGCCGCCGTTTTCGTGCCGTCCCTCTCCATTTCCCCCGGTGGAGTCGATCCCAAACACGTCCTCTAGCCATGGATGCAGGTATTGCCCCCGATCATGTTCTCTCTTTGCCTAGATCTTGCATCTAGTCTTTAGGGGCAATAGGCATCATTTTACTCGTCTTTTGGCTAAGTCGAGGCTTGAGTAGGATGGATATGGCTTCTAGGCCCTTTGGATTGAAGTTTGGTAGGCTTATTTTGAATTTGGCATCTACGATAGTGCCGGATCTGTCCACGGCAGTAGGGAACCGCCCTGTCTTGAGCGGTACTACCACCCTCCTTGAGCGGTACTACCGTGCAAGCGGTACTGCCGCGCAAGCGGTACTGCCGTGGTTGGGTCGCGGTACTACCTCTGGATGCCCAGTTCCATCTTTTCCTGCCACATTTTGATCCATGTTGCTTTGTTTGGTGGCTTATGCTCTTTCTTTCGTGTTGTTTCTTCTGCTCGTGTGTTTGGTTCCAGGTGATGATCATCCTAAGCAGCAGGTCCGCCGTGTCAACCCCGATCGTGCAACGTCAAAGTGCTACCGCACATCTGAGTCAGCAGGTGGTTCCTCTAGTGCTCCACCGCCGCCAGTGGGTACTTCCTCAAGTGCTCCACCGCCGCCTCAGCTCACAAAGAGATCGGGAAGCAAGCCAAAGGGAAAGACTGTGTCTGAGATGACTGCCAAGGAATTTCGGGAAAAGAGTCGCCGCAACCCCTATGAGGAAGACCAAGATCCCACTTTGGTCAACCGCCCGTTCTGGAACCGCTTTCAGTTCGTCATCTTCTTCGATGTGATCAAGGCTAAGAAGAATCACTATGTTGATGTTCATTCCATCGACACTGATCCTATGGAAAAGGACCCTGTGTACTTTGGCGAAGCCCTTCAAATGTGTACTTAGTTGAACATTCTCAGAATCATGCAGTTCAACAAGGACTTTGATGCAGATTTGATATGTCAATTCTATGCCACTATCCATCTTGGAACTGATGAAGAAAGGACTCTGACTTGGATGACGAATGGCAAGTTGCTCACTGTCAAGTGGAAGGCCTTCATGGAGTTACTTGGGGTGGAAGATCTCGGGCTTGAGAATCCAGTCGGCTTTCGCTCTCACCGCAATGTCACCTCCGCTCACAAGCAAGCCCTCTGGCCCTACTGTTCTAAGAAGGTTAACCCCAAGACAAAGAAGGTAACCTATGAGCTGTCTACCTATCTGGATATCCTTCACCGCGTCTTCCAAGAGACTCTTCTCCCTCGCATTGGGAATCTGGATATGGTCCACTCCTATCTCGTGGACATTCTTCTCTTCTGCCAGCATGAGAAGGAAGCAAACACTGGAGAGTCCCTGGACATTTCTCATGTTATGTGGTCTATACTTCTTTCTGCCATTTCTGAGCGCAAGTGCCCGATCTATGGTCCTTTCATCATGCTTCTCATTGAGAAGGCCTGGGCACATCACTATCCCAGGGCGGCGCTGGAAACTGGAGAGTTGATTTCTCATGATATCAAGCGTCTTAGGAAGAAGGACAATTGGGGCACCCAGGCCCCTCGTTCTGGTGATCCACCTTCTGAGGCTGACATGGAGACCGAGGACGAGGCTGAGGCCGACAAGGATGAGGACTATGAGCCCTCCGGTGTGGAGCCCTCATGGGCTAAGAGGATTAAGTGCAAGATGAAGAAACTTTTCTGCATGGAGTCTCATGGCCAGTACATGTCTCATGTCTCTGAGAAGAAGGCCCGCAGATGTGACAAGGAGCTCATCTGCCAGTTGGGTGCCACTGTTAACAGCGGATCTAAGGAGAGGATCACTAATGAGGAGTGGGTTCAACAGCATTTCCCGTGGACCGATTCATACGCCGAGCAGTTTCCGACCAATGACGGCGGTGCAGACGATCCCGCTGGGATGTGATGTTCGAGTTCCTCGGCTTGCTATCACCTGGAGCCGTAGCAGCGCTCTTTGACCTTTTGGTTTCTCGATGCCAAAGGGGGAGAGAGATTAGGGATTTGTGTTGTTGTTTTTGCCATTTTGCGAGTGTGTCTTTGTGGTTTGTGGTGTCATTGTGTTTTCTCGCCGTTTGCTTTGTTTGGTTTTGTGTCAGTGAGACCTAAGTTCCAGACATATGGTGTGAGACATATGCTACCTTATCTTTATCTTATCATTATATATGTCTATCTAGTACTTTAGTAGTATTGTATGAGTTGCATGCTTATCCTGTTATATACCCTGCTTTCATGTATCCTCTGTTTAGATTGTTGGACTATGAAATATAGGGGGAGTGTTGATCCTAATGTGTGTGTCTTGAATTCCAAAGGCACTACTAACTAGGTGCACACATTCAGGGGGAGCCCATCTATATTTTGTAGTTCTAAGTATCTTTACTTTCATGTCTTATCCCTGTGCAAATCCCTGGTTGTCATCAATCCACCAAAAAGGGGGAGATTGTTAAGGCATATCTCTCTCGATGTAGTTTTGGTGATTGATGACAACATGTTTGCGGACTAATCGTGTGCTTTGAGCATTTTAGAGATTCATCCTTTAGCACGAGACGATCTCTTTCCCCTCGGAGTGTTAGTCAAGACGGTGTAGCTCTTTTGTTTCTTGTTTGGTGGACTAGTTTCGTAGGAGTCACCGTACTATCAAGAGGGGGTCCGCTTTGGTAAGGCTAGTGTGGAATAAACACGTACACATCCTTTCCTCACCCTCTGAGTCTTTCCACTTCTTTGGAGAGCTCATTCCCCTTCCAGATGTGCTGATTTGGGTCCAAGCGGTAGTACCGCGGTACCCAGCGGTAGTACCGCTTGTGGTTCTCAGTCGCAGTACCACTGCGGTACCGGGCCCCTACCGCGTTGATTCGAGGGGGTTGCATCTCGTGTCGGGTTGAGCGGCACTTTGCAGCAGTAGTAGAAGTGGTAGTACCGCTCGAGAGCGGTAGTACCGCCCTACCACCATGGCAGTACCGCGCTGGGCACGGTTCCTGCTCTCTCTTCAAGCCCTCTCAGGCTGGGCGGTACCGCAAGGGGGAGCGGTAGTACCGCCCTCTGCGGGGATGTTTTGCGGGTAACGGTTGGATGGGTTCTCCTTGTATAAAAGGGGGTCCTCTTCTTCCTCGTTGACTTATCTCTTCCCCAAAAGCTCCATTAATGCTCCAAGCTCCATTTTTGCCCGATCTCTCTCCCTAGCCAATCAAACTTGTTGATTTGCTCGGGATTGGTTGAGAAGGCCCCGATCTACACTTCCACTAAGAGAAATTTGATTCCCACACTAATCCCTAGCGGATCTTGTTACTCCTGGGTGTTTGAGCACCCTAGACAGTTGAGTCACCACGGAGCCATAGTCCATTGTGTTGAAGCTTCGTGGTGTTGTTGGGAGCCTCCGATTAAGTTGTGCAGATTGCCCCAACCTTGTTTGTAAAGGTCCGGTCGCCGCCTCCAAGGGCACCAATAGTGGAATCCGCATCTCGCATTGTGTGAGGGCGTGAAGAATACGGTGGCCCTAGTGGCTTCTTGGGGAGCATTGTGCCTCCAGATAGCTCCAACAGAGACGTACTTCCCCTCAAAAGGAAGGAACTTCGCTAACACATCCTCGTCTTCACCGGCTCCACTCTTGGTTATCTCGTACCTTTACTTGTGCAAGCTTTTTAGTGTTACTTCCCTTGCTTGCTTGTATGCTTGTTTTTGTTGCATCATATAGGTTGCTCACCTAGTTGCACATCTAGACAACCTACTTTGATGCAAATTTTAAATTGGTAAAGAAAAGCTAAAATTTGTTAGTTTCCTATCCCCCCCCCCTCTAGTCAACCATATCGATCCTTTCAAGGGGGGCGGGGGTAGATATTTTAGTGGTAGGCCAAAATTTTGGAAATGTGGAGGGAAACTTTGCGCGCGGTGCCGCCGGACCATTCACTTTAAATGATTGTGTGCATCGCAAACGATTCTTCTGCTTTACGCACATGGGATTTGTTTGATAATTCAAATTTTGGTGGGAATTTCCCCGGGTACGTCATTGCATAATTTAACTTCACTTGCTAATTTGGGCACACAAAAGAGCGTATAGCAGACATACCACACTTACTGAATTGAGCAATTTTAGTAATTAAACAGAGCCGGTTGACCTAAATATTGCTCTAACAAAAGACCAGCATTGAAAACAAAGCCTAAGTACGCATAATTTTAACAAATCTATCGTCGTGCCGGCCTATGCATCGCCGGTGTGAGATGAGATGTCGATGACTTGTCCTGGCAACACTCGACCTCGGCCATGCGCAACTCCTCCTCCCGGCACTCCTCGATCTCCGTCGCCTCCTGCATCTCCAGCTCCCACTCGGCGACCTCATGAGGAAGCAGGTGCTCCATGGCCACCACCACCTTTTCGGATGTGGGTTGCATGCTGGAGTCCGAGGTGGCCTGGAATATCTTGGCATGTGCATCCTCGATCTTGGCATGGATGGCCTCGAACCGGGCCAGGGCGACATCGGCGGCATGGACGGCAGCTCAAGTGCTCTCGGTGTTTGCCGGTGTCAAAACCGGCGGATCTCGGGTAGTGGGTCCCGAACTGTGCGTCTAGGCCGGATGGTAACAGGAGCAGGGAACACGATGTTTACCAGGTTCGGGCCCTCTTGATGGAGGTAAAACCCTACGTCCCTGCTTGATTAATATGATGATATGGGTAGTACAAGAGTAGATCCACGAGATCAAAGGAGGCTAAACCCTAGAAGCTAGCCTACGGTATGATTGTTGTATATGGAGTTGATTGCCTACGGACTACAACCTCCGGTTTATATAGACACCGGATAGGGTTAGGGTTACATAGAGTCGGTTACAATGGTAGGAGATCTTGAATATCCGCATCGCCAAGCTTGCCTTCCACGCCAAGGAAAGTCCCATCCGCGACGAAGTCTTCAATCTTGTATCTTCATAGTCCAGGAGTCCGGCTGAAGGTATAGTCCGGCTACCCGAACACCCCTAATCCAGGACTCCCTCAGTAGCCCTGAACCAGGCTTCAATGACGACGAGTCCGGCGCGCAAATTGTCTTCGGCATTGCAAGGCGGGTTCCTCCTCCAAGTCCTTCATAGAAGATTGTAAACACCAAGAGTAGTGTCCGGCTCTGCAAAATAAGCTTCCACATATTGCCATAGAGAGAATAATATTAACACAAATCAAATCTGCTGACGTATTCCGCAGTGCGTCATCACACTACAGCCAAGTCCTTCACTCGAATCGTTTTCACTTTTCCACCTCAGCGTGTTTTGCGAGGCGGTTTCCTTGGCACGTCTTGTCAAAGCAGAGATCGTGTGCCCCCCTTTTACGGGATTCTCATCAATACGGACGTGGGTAACCCAATCGTGCCCGTTAGCATGTTTTCTCGATTAAAGGCGAGTCCCAAACGGTTACGGGGAGGGCTCCTGGTATTCAACCTCTTATAAAGAGACCAAGGCCTTACTCCTTTTCTCCAATCTCCAAAACAAGTTCGCCCGTCGCCTCGAGTTCCAACACCCTAGGCTCCAGATTCCAGGCGCTCGGAACCTTCGACAATGTCCGGTTCCGACCTTCAAGGCCGATGGATGCCCTCCTCCGTCACGGAGGAGGACGTGCTAAAGTTGAGAGAGGCTAAGTTCTTGACCGCCGAAATTTCGCACAGGTTGCCTGCTCAAAGGCAGGCTATCCCAGTCCCCAGCCCGGTGAGAGCGTAGTGTTCGTGTCTCACTTCCTTCGGGGGTTAGGCTTCCCGATGGACCCCTTTGTGAGGGGACTGCTGTTTTATTACGGGCTGGAATTCCATGACTTAGCTCCGGAGTCCATCCTCCATATCTCCTCGTTTATCGTTGTATGCGAAGCGTTCCTCCGTGTTACCCCTCACTTCGGATTATGGCTCAAGACTTTCAAAGTGGAGCCGAAGATGATCAAGGGACGGCACGCAGAGTGCGGAGGCGCTGTTATAAGCAAAAATGCTGATGCTCCATGGCCCGAGGGCTCTTTTCAAGAGGAGCTAGGCTTGTGGCAACGAGAGTGGTTTTATATCACCGCTTCCCGGAGCACCAAGTGGGTGGCGCTTCCTGCCTTTCGCTCGGGTCCCCCACCACGGCTAGCGTCATGGGTTAACAGAGGGTTAGATTGGGGTTTGCCCAAAGACGTGCCCCTGTTACAGGGCCGAATTAAGGATCTCTTGGAAGGAGACCTCAGCTTGGTCAAGGTGACGCAGGTCATGCTGATTCGCCGAATATTGCCCGGCAAACGTCGCCCCCTTCGCCTGTGGGAGTTTAATCCAGAGGGACCGCGAGCTCTCCAGAACTTTATGGGCGCAACGCCGGAGATGTATAGACTGTTCTTCGGATCACAAGAGATGTGTCCGGATTTAACCGAGGACGCAGCCTAAGCTGCAATCCCCGGATACTCAAGTAAGCAACCTTGTGCCCGGACCTTCTATCCGTATAATTGTCATAAACTTGCCCTAAAGAGCCGTCCTTTTAAACAGGAGTGATAGCAAAGGAAAGCTGATCAGGTGTCGGCTCCCCTTCCAAAACCAGGCCGGATCCCGTGCTGGTCAAGGATGCTGGAGATAATGCCTTTGAGGGGAGGACAAGAAGCTATGCCTCCTCGAAGGAGCTGCTCCGAGGGAAGGAACGACAATTCTCTCCCTAAGGGAAGAAGAGAACCGCCTCTGAACGACCGGAAACCATGGCCTCGAAACGGGGGAGAAATCCTCGTCAGAGGGTCGACCGGAGTTCCTCGGCCGGACTACGCCTCAAGGATCAGCCTCCAGCGAGCATAAGTGGAGAAAAGATTTTCCTTTTGAGGATGAGGGAAGTCTTGATTATATCTGAGAAGATTAACCAAACCTTTTATCTTGTAGCTCGGACCTCAGCCCTTCTCAGCAGAGCTCGTCTTCGGGGGATCTCCTTCCGGAGATGATGGAGAGCGGGACGCCTCCCCCTGCCGTGCCGCCTAGCGAGGCGGGCGACCCTGAGGTGTCGTCGCGGAGGGTTTCTCCAAATCCGGCAGGGGCGGAAGGTAGCTATGCGGCCCCCCGAGGTTCTCCGCGTCCGGCCTTCGAAAGAGGTCATGGGACGAGCCCGGCACCGTCTGGTGCTCGGCCGGAGGAGCTAAAGATTCTGCTGGGGCGAGCTTCTATCTCAGAGGAGCACCGCGCATTGATGGGCACGGTGATTGAAAGGATTTCATCCGTAGAGAGCGGATTATGAGGCCGTCAAAAGTTTACTGACGGGTTTCGAGGTACATTAGATAATGTATACTTTTGTCAGTTGCGCATGATAAGATGCGCCCTGTGTAGATAGTAGCCCCTGAGACTCTGCGCGTCGTCAAGAAATGACGGCACGCGGAGGATCATAATCCCAGGTCTAAGATGTCGCCTTTGAATGTAGGCGGCAGGGTGTCCGGAATCGAGCCGAACTGACGATTTTGCCGAACTAAAGCGGCAACTGGACGTGGCAGATGCCGACATCACGCTTGTCAATAAGCGGCTTGATGAGGCTCAAGGTATGTAATTCCTCGGGCGGCATCAGGTAAGAACAGTTTTATGCCTGTGTCTTACGATGTGTGTG
>NC_053025.1:33511206-33526028 GCF_003073215.2 Triticum urartu
AGAGAGGAGATGGGTACGGGGGCCCCCAGACTTGCCTGCCTGCGGCCTGCGGCGTGGCTCAAAGGGGGCCCAACACAGCCCATCTTCACCAACATAGACCCAAGACCCTCGCGAGGGGCCAAGCCTCGCGGGGCAGACGACGCGGAGCTTCCTTAGGCACGGCCTCATCAGGCTGGCTCGCGAGGAGGCAGAGAGATCAAGGCGGGGTACCTCACGAGGTGCCCGTGACGCAAGCCATGACGACCAAGGGCGCCAGGCGGGTGCCAGCCCGCACAATGTCCTCCTTTCCTCTTTGGTGCAAAGGGGGCAAGCGCAGCCGCGGAGTACCGAGGCATCAGGCAAAGGTTGCCATTTCGGTGCAACAAGACCAGGACCAGGAGGACTGCAAGACGGAGGTCATTGTGGAGCCCAAGACGGCGTCACCACCAGAGCTTTGTGCAGGCGAAGACTACTTTTGTCAGGATAGCTGGTACTAGCTGTCCCCCTTCAAATTAGCCCGCCATTGTTGGCTCCCTTCCCGCTCGATATTTGGGAAGAGGACCAGGGCCTCTATAAATAGGACCAGCCCACCCACAGGAGAGGGGGATCGAAAGAGAAAGAAGGGCATCAACAATCGGAGAGAGAGAGAGGGAGAGAAGGGTGACTGAACTCCTCCCAGCAGTTCATCGCCCCAGCCAAGAGCAGACCCTCGCGAGGCTGTTCTTCCTTGTATTGTTCATCATCATCAGCCCAAGAGGCAATCCACCACGCCCACACTGGAGTAGGGTATTACACCACAACGGTGGCCCGAACCAGTATAAACCCTGTGTCTCTGTGTTGTTCTTTCCATAGCTTAGATCTTAGCGAGGCGGAGGGGTGCAGGTAGGTAGAAGGCGAAATCTCCGCGCGCACCCCAGTGTTCGAACCTCAAGGGTCTGCCGGAACCCGAAATCCGACATTTGGCGCGCCAGGTAGGGGTGCGCCGGAATCCACCTTCTACCGCTTCGTGCCCCGTCGCGTCGTCATCACCATGTCCGGCGACCAGGCGGGCAACCCAGATCCATGGGCGGCGTGGCCCGCCCGCGCAGAGCCGCTCGCCTCGGGCGACCCCGTGCCCCAGGCAGCTCGCGGTCTGCGGGCCGCGGGCGACGCGGACAGGCTTCGACAGCTCTCACACCGCGGCAGGCGCGGTCGGCAGCAAGGGCCTCCAATCACGCCGCGACCACGACACCGTACACCCGCCGGGAGCAGGCGAACTCGAGGGCCGCGCTCACGGTGGCCCGAGAGCTGCTGCAGTGCAGGCTGCTGGAGGGCGGCCGCGACGTGCTGCTGGAGCGGTGGCAGAGCTCCTGGGCTTCGCCGCCTCGGGGGCTCACCCCTTCTGCACCCAGCTCCCATCTCAAGCCCAGGGCGGCCCGCGCGGGGGCTCCGCGCGCCCGCGGGCTCCAAGGCTACTCCAACGCCAGCGAAGCTGTCAGCACCGGACCGGCGGCGGCGCTGCCCCCTCCCGGTCCGAAAGAAGAAGGACTCGACGCGACCCGCGGCCCCAGTGGACAGCCGCGCTGCCACCCCACGGTGGGCGCGTCAGGCAGGACCGCGTGGCACGAGGAGCACTACGGCGTGGCCTTCTGGATGACAGCGCCAGAGGAATACGTGCCCATCATGATGGACCAAGGACACCCTCACGAGAGCGAACAAGGCTCGCTCCTTAGCCCAAGCTGGGGGGACGAGGCGCCATAAGCTGAGCCTTTCCAGGATCCCCGGGACGGTCCCACTGCCACGCTGGAGGCAACGATTATCGGGTACCGCTAATTCCTTCAGGAGCAGGCATATGCTAACCATGGATCGCAGGAGGTGCAGGTCGCCACAGCGAGCAGCTGCCCCGCTCCCACCGTCTCCTACCCTCGGGAGGAGGGGCAGGGGGCTGCAGGAGAGGGGCCCGAGATCCGACATCACCACCGCGGCGTTCGGAGCAAGGTGTTCTCAGGAGGTAGGCCCTCTGCTGGGGAGGTGCCTCAGGGCCTGCCCCTGGCGGAGGACCCGTGGTCGTCGGGGGAACCGCTGGCGACCGCTTTACCCCATCGGCGGCGTCCTGGTTTTCGGTCATCGTTGATGGCACTAGAGTGTGGCGCAAGCCGGGGCCTCGTCTGGCGATATGAAGCAAGGCTGGTACCTGTGAAGAAGGCCCAGTGCCTGTGAAGCTCGCCGCCCCGTGACACTCTCACGTAATAATGAGTGGGGCTGTACACGCCCCGGAGTCTCAGGGGTGCCGGCCTCAGGCCCTGGGGCTCCCTCCCACGCCCAGTGGCAGCACTTAGCTCCGCGCTGGTGAGAAGACGTCCAAGACTAGATTAGGTGCCGGACGCGGCCTTTTGTCTGCTTTCGTTGCTTTTCCCTTTGGTTGTCGCTTTCCCCCGCTGGATTCAAGTTGGATTCGAATTTGAGATTTGCGTGTGTTCGGGGAAGGGGTGCTTAGTCTCGTTCGAGCAATTTCTCGCGTTTTGGTTACCACTTCGCCTCAGCTGCCTCCCCTCGTGAGCCCCTCGCGAGCCGGGTCAGGCCTAGCTTGCGCGCAGCCCAGACTGCCGCCCGCGTCCTCTCAGGAGGGTGTTTACTGCAGGTCCTACGGATCCAATCAGGGAACACTCGGGACACCAACCTCCCACAGGCTACCTCAGGGCCAGCACGGGACAAAGGTAAACTAGCCGACCAGCGCGTCGCTTAAGCCAACCACTTGGCGCGGGCGCATGGGCAATGTAGCGTCTACTAATACGATGAACACAAGTTTTACATGAGGGGCTCCCCCTCCAAAATGCTCTCACAGCCATCAGGCCAAAACCTGAGTTCTATTCATGCAGGGTAAGGAAGCAGGAACGATGCACAATCAGTCGGATAAATCCCCCAATGCGTCCTCAGGAGCACCACCCGAGCCGTTGCTGGCGTCGCTGAACTCGCCATCGCTGTCCGCGTCGCCGCCAGCGGCGTCAGGGCCGTTCACACACCGCCCTCGTCGGCAGCTACGCCACGCCGTCGTTGTCTGAAGCGAAGGCCCTGATAAGAGCATCCACATTGTCTTCCACCCAGTGCGCCAGGTCGCCTCGGACGGCCTGGGGGACTGGGGCGATGGCGGCGTCGAAATCGAAGTGGGGATCCATGTTCTGGAGATGGCTGAAGACGCGAGAAAAGGCACGCCCGAGCAGGGCGCGGCTCCTCTCCTCCACCAACCTGTCAGCCCTGACCGACCGCGCCTCCAGCTGCGTCACCACGTCAGTGAAGAACTGAAGATTGCCGGTAGTTGACTGCATGCGGCTCGCCAACAGCCGCCTCGCAGATGTTGCCCAAGGCTGTGTTGGCTCTCTCCCGGAGCGTGGTGAGCATGGGGCCGTGCTCATGCTCCAGGATCCGCCGCTGACGTATCTCATCCGCATTCTGGCGCGCGACGACCTCAGCCTCCTCCACCCGCTGGCGAAGAAGGAGCACCTCGGCCTGGGAGGTGGTTAACTCACCTTGCGCCACCTCAAGGGCGGCCCGGAAAGCATCGGCCCGCCGCGTCGCCTCCTCCAGCTTGGCCCTCAAGGCAGCAGTCCTGCCTTCAGCCTCGGCCCGGATCAACCCCAGCTTCTCCTCGAACTCGTGCTCGAGGTTCAAATGCGCCATCGCCACCCGACGTCCGACCTCCTCCAGGACACGGGCTTCCTGTGCAGCGACATCATCCTCCGCCTGCGTCACCAAGCGCTCCCTCGTCTCCAGACGCTCGTACTCGCGGGTACGTTCGGCGGCTTCCAGCGTCAGCGCCTCCTCACGCTTCTGGAGCTCTGCTGAGTCGCCAGAGGCCACCTTCATCGACGCGAGGGCTGCCTCGCGCAGCTCCACCTGCTCCTCCAGTGAGTGGCACCAGGCCAGGAGCTCCCGAGCCCGCTCCTCCGCCGCCTTCCGCCGGTCAGCTTCCCGGGCCTCCTCAGCGGCCCAAGATCGGGCCTCCCGAGAGGCCACCAGCGACGCCTTGGCCTCTGCGTCATCAAGATCGCGCTGACGCGCGCAAGGGCGATGGCGCCCTCCAGCTCGCGCCTCTCTGCAGCCAGGCGCAGGCCCTCGGCCTCAAGGCGCGCGTCTTCATCAGCAAGCTCCTCACCAAGCAGGCTTACGCGTCAGCCGCCCTTCGAAGGAATCCTTGGCGGAGAGCGCGACGCTCCCGAGCGCGCTCGAGCACGTCTTCCACACCATCATCTGCCCCAAGCAAGCGCGACGGCCGGGCACGCCGCGCCAGAAGCCCGGCCTGGAGCCAGCCCATCCCCAGGTGAAGAGCGCAGGGAGCGCCTCAGCCAATCGCAGTCCACGACCAGGCGAGAAGCCCACGGCAGGCTGGCTATGCCACGAGAAGGCCTGCGAAGAGGATCGCGAGGTGCGCAGGGCCACGATGCGCCTCGGGACGGTCGCCTCTTCGATCGCCCTCACCACAAGGGCTCCGCTGCTCGGGCGCTTGAGGACGATGGAGGGGGCGAAGCCAAGGGGGACGGCACTCAGCCGTCTCCGCAAGCTCGGCTGGAAGGGGCCTGCGGAGCAAGGGTCAGTAAAAGCAACAGAAGGATCGGGAGCTGGGAAAGGAGAAGGCTTACTCATCAGTGGCGAAGTACTTCCTACGCTTCAGCAGGCGACAAGGGTAATCGTCGCCCAGGGCCTCCCTTCTCTTCCGGAGGGCCTCAAAGTCCACGCGGAAGCGGCCCAAGAGTTGGCGCAGGGATCAACCTGCGACGAAGACGGAGCGTCAAGGCGATCTGCGTCAGGGGCGCCTGCCTGATGCGCGCTGCCAATCGCCTCGCCAAGAGAAGCGCTGGAGCCTCAGGGGCCTCAGTCGCAGGCGCTGAGGGCAGCTGCTTGCCACCCTCAGCCTCAGCGGCACGGGCCCCAAGAGCTGCTCCCTCATGAGCATCGCCCTGCGCTGTCACCCCGCCGGGAGCCCCCTCGGCCTCTGGCGCCTCATGCCTCCCTGCTCCGCGCTTGAGGAAGAGTCGCCTTGGCCGACTGGAAGGGCAGTCACCATCACTGGGTTCTCGCGAGGCCTGGAGGCCGGCGGGGCGCGCCCCACTCATCAAAGATAGGCATCTGCTTCACAAAATCGCCCCTGCTCTGGCAGAGGTACAGCAAGGCCCCTCCCTGCTGGATGCTGCCAGGGTTGGGGTCCCCAGTCAGGGTCAAGAGCGCTGTCCTCAGCACTTCAGGAGTCAGGTCCTCTTCCTGGAGCCTCATACGATCATCGCGCCCGCTGAAGGCCCACATCCGGCGGGAGTGGCGTTGGAGAGGAGCAACGCGGCGTAGCAGGAACTCCTTCACCACCTTGGGCGCTGTCACGCCAAGCGACCTCAAGAACGCGAAGCGGTGCCAGACGAAGACGAGCCGGGGGCTCTCAAGCGTCTCCTGGCCCCAGCCCGAATTGGGGACAGCAGGCGAAGTTGGCTCCGATAGCAGGGGGCTGGGCACCCCTGCATCCACATACAGCCACCGCTCGCGGAACCCAGCCGCGGGCAGAGGGAGCTTGAAGTCAATCCCAGAGGCCGCTGTCTCAGACGCGGCAACGAAGCTCACGCACGCCCAGCATTGGGTAGGGTCGACAAGGCGCAGCGAGAAGAAGTGGCGCAGCAAGGCAACCGAAGGAAGGATGCCCATCATAGCCTCGCAAACAAAGGCGAAGACCGAAAGGAGGGTGATGGATTCAGGACCCAGATGCATCATGTGGATCTGATAGTGGGAAAGCACGGCATTGAAGAAATCAGAAAAGGGAGGAACCAGACCCGCCCACAGGGCGTCGCGAAATACGGGACCTCGGTGACTATCCTGTCGATGGAGAAGTGGGACGCGGGCCAGGCCGTCGTCCTCCCGCATTCGTTGAAGATAGTGGCCAGAGCCGAGCTGACCTTGCCCAAGCCCTCGGCGGGGGCCGCCAACGGCGGCGGCAAGGCGGAGGCACGGGTTTCTTCCCTCTTCCCTTCTTCGTCGGAGCCATGGCGATGGGAAGGGGGGGAGTTCGAGATTGGGTGAAAACAGAAGCTGGAGTTCGAGCGGAGGAAGGACAGAGGGCGCTCGAGCGACAGAAAGGGGAGCGGCTGTGTACAACTACGAGTCCGCCTAGCATGGCGCAAAATAAGGGGCGTGGGGGAACAGTGCCGCCCACGTCCAATCAACCGCCACGCGGCGCCCAAGGCCGCAGGCTGTTAGGGCCCGCGGCGCTTCGCCCTCTTGCCCTTCCGCCTCCCTGCACGGCCAAGTCCGGGCGCGCCTTGGGCCCGGGGGCTACTGTCGGCGTTCTGGGAACGGGGGTCCCCAGACTTGCATGCCTGCGGCCTGCGGCGTGGCTCAAAGGGGCCCAGCACGGCCCATCTTCACCAACAAGACCCAAGACCCTCGCGAGGGGCCAAGCCTCGCGGGGCGGACGACGCGGAGCTTCCTCAGGCACGCCTCACCAGGCTGGCTCGCGAGGAGGCGGAGAGATCAAGGCGGGGTACCTCATGAGGTGCCCGTGACGCAAGCCATGATGACCAAGGGCGCCAGGCGGGCGCCAGCCCGCGCAGTGTCCTCCTTTCCTCTTTGGTGCAAAGGGAGCAAGCGCAGCCGCGGAGTACCAAGGCATCAGGCAAAGGTTGCCATTTCGGTGCAACAAGACCAAGACCAGGAGGACTGCAAGACGGAGGTCATTGTGGAGCCCAAGACGGCGTCACCACCAGAGCTTTGTGCAGGCGAAGACTACTTTTGTCAGGATAGCTGGTACTAGCTGTCCCCCTTCAAATTAGCCCGCCATTGTTGGCTCCCTTCCCGCTCGATATTTGGGAAGAGGACCAGGGCCTCTATAAATAGGACCAGCCCCCCACAGGATCAGGGAGGAGAATCAGAATCAGAGAGAGAGAGAGAAGGGTGACTGAACTCCTCCCAGCAGTTCATCGCCCCAGCCAAGAACAGACCCTCGCGAGGCTGTTCTTCCTTGTATTGTTCATCATCATCAGCCCAAGAGGCAATCCACCACGCCACACACTGGAGTAGGGTATTACACCACAACGGTGGCCCGAACCAGTATAAACCCTGTGTCTCTCGTGTTGTTCTTTCCATAGCTTAGATCTTAGCGAGGCGGAGGGGTGCAGGTAGGTAGGAGGTGAAATCTCCGTGCGCACCCAGTGTTCGAACCTCAAGGGTCTGCCGGAACTTGGCCGTAGCACGGGGGCGTCGTTGGCTTGAACTTGTCCGGCCATCGTACCCGTTGCAGGGCTAGGGCCAGGGCTCGGAGCCCCCTAGCCCCCGTGCTGGCGCCGGCGGCCGTAGCGGGCGACGCGCTACTCATCGCGAGGCAGGTCGTGGCGGTGGCGGAAGGGAAAACTCCGGTGCACCCCTACCTGGCGCGCCAAATGTCGGATTTCGGGTTCCGGCAGACCCTTAAGGTTCGAACACTGGGGTGCGCGCGGAGATTTCACCTTCTACCTACCTGCACCCCTCCGCCTCGCTAAGATCTAAGCTATGGAAAGAACAGCACGAGAGACACAGGGTTTATACTGGTTCGGGCCACCGTTGTGGTGTAATACCCTACTCCAGTGTGTGGTGTGGTGGATTGCCTCTTGGGCTGATGATGATGAGCAATACAAGGAAGAACAGCCTCGCGAGGGTCTGTTCTTGGCTAGGGGGATGAACTGCTAGGAGGAGTTCAGTCACCCTTCTCTCTCTCCTCGATTCTCTCTCTGATTTTGATCCGATCTCCGATCTCCCCTCTACCCTGTGGGTGGCTAGTCCTATTTATAGGCAAAGGCCTTGGGCCTCTTCCCAAATATTGAGCGGGAAGGGCGCCAACAATTGGCCATTTTGAAGGGGAACATCTGGTACACTTATCCTGACTAAAGTTGGTCCTCGCCTGCCAAAGGCTCTGGTGGTGACGCTGGCTTGGGCTCCACAACGACTTCCTCCCTACCGTTGGACTGGTCTTGGTCTCGTTGCACCGAAACGGGTGCCTTTGCTTGATGCTCTCGCCTGCGCTTGCTCCCTTTGCACCAAAAAGGAAAGGAGGACACTGCGCGGCTGGCGCCCGCCTGGCGCCTTTGGTCGTCATGGCTTGCGTCACGGGCACCTCGTGAGGTACCCCGCCTTGATCTCTCCGCCTCCTTGCGAGCCAGCCTGATGAGGCCGTGCCTGAGGAAGCTCTGTGTCGTCCGCCCTGCGAGGCTTGACCCCTCGCGAGGGTCTTGGGTCTGTGTTGATGAAGATGGTCCGTGCTGGGCCCCTCCTCGAGCCACGCCGCAGGCCACATGCAGGCAAGTGTGGGCACCCCCGTTCCCAGAACGCCGACATACGCTGCACTATGTCCACGCTCTGCCTTGGATTCGGGGGTGGCAGGCGCTACTGTAGCCACACCCGTCTCATCGCCATTAACGTGGTGCAAACTTTGAGGGCATGAGGGGCCGCCTGCTAGGAGCCGGCCTCTCTGGAGGCCACCTGCTAGGAGTTGGCCCGTCTCATGGCTTTCTTCTGAAGAGCGCTGCCCTCTGGCAGTCAGCCGCCTCTACCAGTCGGCCCCGAGAAGGCGGTACTTCGTCCTTGGGGCTTGAGGGGTGCAGCCGGCCCCGATGTCTTGAATCGCAATGGGAGAAGATTAGATGTATGTTGTCTCTCCTCAAGTGGTGTTATGTGAATGTCGACTACATGACACTTCACCATGATTTAGGCCTAGGGGAAGGCATTGGGAAGTAATATGTAGATGATGGGTTGCTAGAGTGACAGAAGCTTAAACCCTAGTTTATGTGTTGCTTCGTAAGGGGTTGATTTGGATCCACAAGTTTCATGCTATTGTTAGATTTATCTTATTTCTTCTTTCGTAGTTGCGGATGCTTGCGAGAGGAGTTAATCATAAGTGGGAGGCTTGTCCAAGTAAGAAAAGCACCCAAGCACCAGTCCAACCACATATCAAATTATCAAAGTAACAAACGCGAATCATATGAGCATGATGAAAACTAACTTGACAACAATTCCCATGTGTCCTCGGGAGCGCTTTGCTTTATATAAGAGTTCGCCCAGTCTTGTCCTTTTCTACAAAAAGGATTGGGCCACCTTGATGCACCTTAGTTACACTTGTTACTTGTTACTTGTTACCCGTTATGAATTATCTTATCACACAACTATCTGTTACCGATAATTTCAGTGCTTGCAGAGAATACCTTGCTGAAAACCGCTTGTCATTTCCTTCTGCTCCTTGTTGGGTTCGACACTCTTACTTTTCTAAAGGACTATGATAGATCCCCTATAGTTTTGGGTCATCAATTCCTTCCTCCTTGGTGGCAGCCCTCCATATCCCCTCCAACCTATATACACTAGGTTTTTTTGCTCTTTTGCACACACAAGTTTTGGTGCCTCCTCTAGTTCTTCTAGTTCTAGTTGGTCCTAGTTGCCTAATTATAGCTAGGATAATCCTCTTGTCCTCATAATTAGAAGCCCCATGTGGTTCTAATCTCCTCCCTCCAATTCCCTGGCGATGATTAGCTCTGGATGGTAAAAAGCTACCGGATCGTGAAGGCTGCATCCTTGCGACCAAGTAGAGAGCTTGTGCTTTCGGTCTTTGGTTCAAATTCATGGGCAGTTTGTGGTATTGTTCATCAACAAATCGAAGGACTGCAAGTAAGATCTACATCCACACGTTCTTCTTCCATTGTAACTTAGTGAAGATAACAATCATGATGCCAACCTGTTATGCATCTTCATATCGATATTGGGTGCGCATAGGTGCAAAAAAATTGTTTTCTACTATGTTTCCCAACATTGACACCATGAGCAGTTATCTGAGTAGGTGTAGCTTGCGATCTGGATCACATGTGATTGTGTGGGTTGATGTTCTTGTTGTCTGATAAGTCTCCAACCTATCTATATTTTTTGATTGTTCCATGCTATTATAGTATCAATCCTGGATGTTTATTATGCAATTATATATCATTTTTTGGGACTAATTAACCTATTAACCTAGTGCCCAGTGCCAGTTGTTGTTTTTGCTTGTTTTTGACTTCTCAAAAAATCTGTACCAAATGGAGTCCAAATGCTACAAAACTTTTTGATGATTTTTTGGACTAGAAGGGGCCCTAGAAGTTTGGGGAGAAGACCTGAACTGCCAGGAGGCAGCGACAAGCCTGCCAGGCGCTCCCCCGGGGCTTGTGGACCCCTCATGGCACCTCCTGACCTAATTCCACCTCTATAAATACTGAAATATTCCCTTTACATCAGGGAGCCACCCCAAATACTCCCCCCCCCCCCCAAGTTTCTAAAAGAGAGATAAATATCCATCTAAGGCCTTTTCCGGTACTCTGCCGGAGGGGGAATCAATCATAGAGGGCTTCTACATCAACCTTGCTACCCTTCCAATGATGTGTGAGTAATTTACCACAAACCTACAGGTCCATAGCTAGTATTTAGATGGCTTTTTCTCTCTCTTTAATCTTCAATACAATGTTCTCCTCGATGTTTTTGGAGATCTATTCGATGTAATCCTTTTTTGTGATGTGTTTGTTGGGATCCGATGAATTTTGGGTTTATTATCAGATTATTCATGAATATTATTCGAGTCTTCTCTTAACTCTTCTATGCATGATTGTTGTAGCTTTTTATTTCTCTCTGATCTATCTGTTTGGTTTGGCCAACTAGATTGATTTATCTTGCAATGAGAGAGGTTCTTTGTGATGGGTTTGATCTTGCGTTGCTCAATCCCAGTGATAGAATGGGACATGACACATATTTGTATCATAGCCATTAAGGATAAAAATATGGGGTTATTCATATTAAATGGGTTTACTTTGTCTACATCATGTCATCTTGGTTAAGGCATTACTTTGTTCTTTATGAACTTACTACTCTAGATGCATGCTAGATAGCAGTCAATGTGTGGAGTAATAGTAGTAGATGTAGGCAGGAGGCGGTCTACTTGTCTCGGACGTGATGCCCATATACATGATCATTGCCTTGAATATTGACATAATTATTCGCTTTTCTATCAATTCCCAACAGTAATTTGTTTACTCATCGTATGCTATCTTCAAGAGAGAAGCCTCTAGTGAAAACTATGGCCCCGGGGTCTATATTTATTGTATATCAAAATCCAAAAATACTTTGCTGCAATTTATTTACCATTATTTTATTTTGTGTTTTTGATTAATCTATATATCACTACTAAATTTGATCCTTGCAATTAACCGCCAAGGGTTTGACAACTCCTTGTTTGCTTTGGGTGCAAGTATTTTCTACTTTGTGTGTAGGTGTTGTTCACGAGGTATTGCATGGTTCTCCTACTAGATTGATAACCTTGGTTCTTAACTAAGGAAAATACTTATCTCTAATGTACTGCATCATGCTCTCCTCTTCGAGGAAATCCCAATGTAGCTCACAAGTACCAGGAAGAATTTCTGGCACCGTTGCCGGGGAGACATCACCAACACCTATCAAGTACCATTGCATAAACTTTCATGTCCTTGCATTTACTTTCATTTTCCATTTTCCTCTCATTTTCATCTCCCCCACTTCTAAAATGTTTTCACAAAAACACAAAAATATTTTTTGTTTATCTTTTTGCTTGTTCGCTTGTTTGCTTGCTTTGTCACGATGTTTCAAGAAAATACCAAGTTGTGTGAATTTTCCCATACTAATAGTTATGATTTTATTAGTACCCCAATTGCTCCTCCCACCACTAGTGCGGAGTCATGTGATATTAATGTCGCTTTGCTAAATCTAGTTATGAAAGAACAATTTTTTGGTAGTCCCAATGAAGATGATGCATCCCATCTTAACACTATCATTGAATGGTGTGATATGCAAAAGAAAAAAAATATCTGGATAATGATATTGTCAAATTAAAATGATTTCCATACTCACTACAAGATCTTGCTAAAACTTGGTTTTCATCCTTGCCACGAAATAGTATTGATAATTGGGATAACTGTAAGGATGCTTTTATTGCCAAGTATTTTCCTCCTGCCAAAATTATTTCTCTTAGAAATCAAACCATGAAATTTAAGCAAATTGAGCATGAAAATGTTTCCCAATCTTGCAAGAGGATGAGATTAATGATAAGAAACTGCCTCACTCATGGTCTAAGTTTATGGATGATTATACAAAAAAATATGTGGGATTGAACTTTGTTTGTAAAAATATTTTAGATTCTGTCGCGGGGTTACCTTTATGGAAATCACACTAGGAGAAGCTACAAAATTGGTTGATAATATTATGGCAAATTATTCGTAATGCCATATACTGAAAGAACTCCTACTAGTAAAAAGGTGAAGTATGTTGAAGAAATTAGTACCTTGAGTGATAAACTAGATGTGCTTATGAAAATGGTTGCTAGAAAGAGTGCTCATATTGATCCTAATGATGTGGCATTTTCTACTTTCATTGATCAAAATAATGATCCCGTAGATGTGAATTTTGTCTCACGAAACAATTTCAATAGTAATGCTTAAAGAGGTAAATTAATCCTAGCCTGTTTCCTGGAAATTCCTATGGTGATAATAATAATAATTATTATTATTATTATAATTATTATAATAATTATTATTATTATTATAGGACGCCCTCTGATCTTGAAAGTAATATTAAATAATTTATTAATTCTCAAAAAAATTTCAATACTATGATATAAGAAAATTGAGTAAAGTTGATGATATGGCTAGGAACATGGATAGAATTGTGCATGATGTGGAAAATATCAAAACTAATTTTTCCACCCAAGCTTGGTATTAATGAATCCATTAAAGCTCTCTATGTTTCCATTGATGAAATTAAAGAAAGAACAGCTAGGTTAAGGGCTAAGTGATAATTCCTAGAAAAAGTGATTCCGCCCAGTTTTTATCGTTGTCATGATGAAGATATTAAAATGATTGCTATTACACTCACTGAATCTTTGTTTAGCAGTATAAAAATTGATGAAAATGGGACTGAATATGATTCAACTTTACCTAGAAGGCATCCCCATTATTTGGAGGGTGATGATCTTAATGAAAAATTTGATAAAAGTGGGATTGGAGAGGTCAAAACTTTAAATAGAGATGTGCCCACTACTTTGGATTTCAAGGATTTTAATTATGATAGTTGTTATTTAGTTGAGTGTATTTCATTATTATTATCCATGCTAAATTCACCCAATGCTTATGAACAAAATAAGGCTTTTACTAAACATATTGTAGAAGCTATGATGAAAGCTTTATTTGATGAGTGGGAACCTACTACTAAAGTTAAAATTAAAAATTATGAGTGCAATGCTTTATTTGATTTGGGTGCTAGTGTTTCCACTATACCAAAATCTTTATGTGATGAGCTAAGTTTTACCAATAGGGATGAATGTTCTCTTAATTTGCATTTAGCGGATTCCACTATTAAGAAACCTTTGGGTAGAATAAATAATGTTCTTATGCATGTTCTTATTCTTGCAAATAGAAATTATGTGCCCATTGATTTCATTGTGCTTGATATTGATTGCAATCCGTCTTGTACCATAATACTTGGTAGACTGTTCTTACGTACCATAGGTCCTATTATTGATATGAAAGAAGGGATATAAAATTTCAATTTCCATTAAAGAAGGGTATGGATCACTGTCGGTGTCAAAACCGGCGGATCTCGGGTAGGGGGTCCCGAACTGTGTGTCTAGGCCGGATGGTAACATGAGGCAAGGGACATGAAGTTTTACCCAGGTTCGGGCCCTCTTGATGGAGGTAAAACCCTACGTCGTGCTTGATTAATATTGATGATATGGGTAGTACAAGAGTAGATCTACCACGAGATCAGAGGGGCTAAACCCTAGAAGCTAGCCTATGGTATGATTGTTGTTCTCTATGTTGTCCTACGGACTAAAACCCTCCGGTTTATATAGACACCGGAGAGGGTTAGGGTTACACAAAGTCGGTTACAATGGTAGGAGATCTACATATCCGTATCGCCAAGCTTGCCTTCCACGCCAAGGAAAGTCCCTTCCGGACACGGGACGAAGTCTTCAATCTTGTATCTTCATAGTCCAGGAGTCCGGCTGAAGGTATAGTCCGGCCATCCGGACACCCCCTAATCTACGACTCCCTCAGTAGCCCCTGAACCAGGCTTCAATGACGACGAGTCCGGTGCGCAGTTTGTCTTCGGCATTGCAAGGCGGGTTCCTCCTCCAAGTACTTCATAGAAGATTTTGAACACAAAGATAGTGTCCGGCTCTGCAAAATAAGTTTCCACATACTGCCATAGAGAGAATAAAATTTTCACTAATCAAATCTGTTGACGTATTCCGTAGTGTGATGCACCACGGCCAAGCTTTTATCCGAATCGTTTTATTATCCCACCTCAGCGCGTCATGCGAGGCGGTTTCCTTGGCACGTCTTGTTAAAGCAGAGATCGTGTCCCCTTATTCCTGGATTCTCATCAATACGGGCGTGGGTAACCCAACCATGCCATTGATTACGGCGCTTGGAGATAAGCGAGTTTTACCAGGCTGGCAGGGACACATAGTTGCGTCCACTCATATAAGGGGATAAGGATCCACCTTTTCACCTACGCCTTCTTCCTCCTTTGCCTATCCATTCTCGCACACTTGAGCTCCCGCGCCCAAGTCCGCACTCCCCACCTCAACCTTCTCCAGCCATGTCCGGAGCGGGAGGCAAGTGGATGGCCTCCTCCGTCACGGAGGGGCACATCAAAAAACCGAGGAAGGCCGGATACTTGTCTAACGACATCACGCACCGGCTTCTCGAAGAGGGGCAGCTCCTCCCCACCCTAAGGCCCCATGAGAGGGTAGTGTTCCTTCCCCACTTCCTCCGCGGACTGGGCTATCCTATCCACCCATTCATCCAGGGACTCAT
>NC_053025.1:33527028-33539012 GCF_003073215.2 Triticum urartu
AAGAAAGAGAGTAAGATAATCTGAGGAAGGACAATCACAAGGAGCTACACAAAAGAAGTACATCAAGCTCATGTTGGTGAATGGGTATCCGGCTCCGACTCCGACAATCACTCTGAAGAAGTTATCACTCCGACTCCGAATATACTCAAGATGAAGGTGTTGCCGGTCTAGCACTTGTGTCAACCAACTCCTATGACATATTTGACTCACCAAATGAAGGAATTGGAAGATGCTTCATGGCTAAAGGTCCAAAGGTAACACACCCCGAGTATGTTGATTTCAATAGTGATGAAGATGATTTGCTAGGAGATGATGATTTACTTGTTGACAACTCTAGTTATGAAAACTATGATGAACTTGCTATTAATCATGATAATCAAGATAAAACGAATGATGATAAGAAGGAGATTGAGCGTCTAACTAAAGAACTAAACACTCTTAAGTTAGCTCATGAAACTACCTTGGAAGATCATCGAGAACTTTTAAAGACTCATGAGAAGCTACGCTTTGAAAAGCTCAACCTTGAGCAAGAGCATGAGTTCTTAAAAGCAATCAATGATGATCTTCGCAAGAAAAGTTCTTCTTACATTGCCAAGCGTTTACTCTTGTCTACTTACATGCCACAAGTTAAATCTAGCAACAAGATAAGAAAGATTCTTCTTCTAGTAGTAACAACAATCATGCTAAATCCAATATTGTTGCTTCTAGTAGTTCTCTTGATTCCACTAATGATTCTCTTAGCCAAGTTACACTTGAGCAAGAAAATAGCTTATTGAAGGGAATTATAGAGAAAGGTGTTTACAAGAGCCTTGCCGGAAGTAAGCAATTTGAGGAAATTGTACGCAAGCAAGGAAGACACCGGAAGAATCAAGGTGTTGGTTTTGAACGAAAGTTCAATGCCAATGGAGTTGAGTGGGAAGAAGATCAATACCCCAAGACGAAGTTTGTTCCTCAACAAGAGAAGTATGATCCTACTTCTTTCCAAGGAACACAAGCTCAAGATGATCTTCCACCACAAGACCACAAGCTAAAAGGCAAGGACAAGCTTCAAGAGGAGATTGATGCATTTGAAGAAGCACCTAAGGCCTTGGTCAAGTGGGTTCCCAAGACTACATCAAGTTCTACTTCATCAAGTACGACTACAACTCCAAGGATTCCCATCAAGATGGTGTGGATCCCGAAGAAGAAGAACTAGAGAGTTCTTGAGGGTGACTCCGCCAACATACTTCACTCATATCATTTTGGAGAGGACAAGTGCAAACAACTTCCATATCTTGCACTAGTTCAAGGAGTCACAAACCCTCTTGTTGGTAAGACAAGGGACAAGGTAACCTAATGCTTTCATGGACATCATCCTATGTGAACATCACTCTATGTCTATGGATATCCTTGTTTGTTCCTTGTGGGACTAACCCGTGTAGGTATTGAAAGTGCAACTCACTCCAAAGGATTGCTCCAAAAGATCTACATCAACATTGAGCATCTACATCTTCAACACCTACATGAAGTCATCATCGACAAAACCCAAGGTTAGTTCATCCCTCTTAGGGGGGATATCACATCTAGGGGAGAGCTTTACTCTAATCAATTGAGCTAAAGCAACTCTAATGGTGTGAACACAACAATGCTTTATGTAAAAGTGGCAACCCCACTTGTGCTTAAACGATGAGTATGACCTACGATCAAATGTTCTCATTTGACTCCTAAGTCAATATACTCATATATAGATGACCTAGTCATCGCCAAATTGCTTGATAGATGCTAGAGTGATTGTGCATGCTTTGTCACATATTTCTTTTGCCATCTTATTGTGTGAGCATGTTGGTTGCATATTTTACTCATTCGAGGACATCCATTTGTTGCTTTGATTGTTTGGCTTTTTCTCTTTTGCCAAATGGATGGACAAGAATGCCTAAGAACTCCCTCTAGCTATCTATGATTTTCTCGTCTCAAACTCTATTCATGCTACATCACAAAGTTTGATCAAGTCAGATTCGAACCACTCTGTGTGAGGAGCACTCGGAGTCCCCGATTCGTCATAGACTTAAACTTCCAAAACCTCTTTGTGCATTTCGGTATGACCGAGTCATCCATTTCGGTCACACCGAGATCACTAAGTTGATCTAGGTTTTCAATCTCGGTGCAACCGATTAGACTTTCGGTCACACCGAGTTGCAGTAACCGCTTGCAGTTCTGCATCTCGGTGCCACCGAGTTGTTCCACTCGGTCACACCGACAGGGTCAGGTTATATATACTGACGGGTCAAATTTTGGAAATTTTTCGAAACCCTTCACCCGCGCGTAACCTGCTCTGCCTCTTCGGGTCTCCGGATCGTCCTCTCGCCCAGCGACCTCCCGCCCTGGTCTCCGCCGCCGTCAACGGCAATCTGCTCCGCCGTTGCCGCCGTAGCGAACACTCGCCGCTCTAGGGTAAGTGTTCGATCCCTTGTGCTGTCTTTTTCACTCGATTCCTAGCACAAGGACAATGCCATGTTTCTTGCCACGATTGAGATTCATCCATCCAGCTAAAACTTCCTTAGGTCTAGATTGATTCGAAAATTTTAGGGTTAGCTCTCCGCAGAACTCATCTCGGACCGACCGAACTGTAGAAATCGGTCTCACCGATTCGGCCTTGGCCATTGCACATGCGCTCTTCGGTCTGACCGAAACATGAAATCGGTGTGACCGAGTTCAAGATTCTGTGAAACCCTAGCAATCTCGGTGCCACCGAACTGTGACTCGGCCCTACCGAGTTCACTAGTTTAGGTTCCAAGTGTTGCTTCGGTATCACCGAGTTTGTCAATTCGGTAGCTCCGAGATCACTTCTGTAGAGAACTAAAACTAAGCTTTTTGACTCATTATTTTGCAAAACCTCTGTACTTTGTGATGCTCATCTACTCTACCTCATCTACAACCTATTCACAGGGTCTGCTGACAGTTTGCCTGCAAGATGTCTGATCAAAGTGACAGCCAGAACAAATCTGAAGAACAGGTCCAGATGAGTGAGGGCACTAGTCCCTCCAGCTCTTCTGATGATGGAAGCAGGAGCACTCCAAGCAACTTACCTAAGGCAGCAACCAGATCCAGGAAAAAGAAAACCTCAGAATCTGAGGATGAGGATTATGTGGCCATTGAGGATGAGGCCACTTCAAGGAAAAAGGTGCTGAAAAAGGAGTATGGCTCAGCTGCTACAGTTAAGCCAGGGATGCATAAGAAGGCACCAGCAAAGAGAGTTCCTATGTCTAAGGCCAGAGCATCCACTGCTGAAACCTCCAAGCCAACTGAAGAGGCAGTTGGAGAAGGGAAGAAAAGGAAGGAAAGGGTCAAGAAGACCACTGCCAGAGTGCTTGGCAGATCATCCATAATGAGAGGTTCAGATGAAGAGGAAGAGGATGCTGCACCAGCTCCTAAGGCTCAGAAAGCTTATGGGAGATGCAATCAAGTCAGGGGCTGCTCCATCTAAGCCCAAACCTGCTCCCAAAGCTGCTGCTCAGAAACCTCCAAAACCCAAAGAGACACCAGGAGTATACCTGCTGAGGAAAGACAAGGCCAGTGCCTGAAGCTGCTGAAGAATAGGAAGATAACTCACTTGTTTTGAAAGTTGAAACCAAGATCTAACCAATGATGCCACATCCTGTTGCAGAAAACATGAAAATACAGGAAGGATTCAGGACTGAGATTATGGAGGCAGTCTGATCCATACGCTGTCAGGAGGAGAATTGTGGATTACATGTTTCACATAAGGAACAACAAGACTTCTATGAGACAAGTTCCGCTTGACAAGAAGCCCATAGTGTGTGACATGAGATGGGTTAACTGGGAGTACATCAAGAAGAATGAAGATCACTACCCAGGTGTATATGACAGCTTCAAAGCATGTGGAGTTGATACATTTGTTGCCCAGAAGCTCACCAAGTGGAATGATGAGCTGATCATGCAGTTTTACTCCACTGCCCACTTCTACCCTGATGGGAAGATCATTTGGATGTCTGAAGGTACAAGGTACCAATCTACTATTGAATAATGGGCTCAGTTGATCAATGCCCCAAAAGAAAGTGAGGATGACTTGGATGTTTATGCTGAAAAGAAGAAAGACCATAACTGGATGTTTATGCTGAAGAATAGGAAGATGACTCACTTGGATGTTTATGCTGAAGAATAAAGAAAGTGAGGATGACTTGGATGTTTATGCTAAAGAATAGGAAGATGACTCACTTGATTTGAGAAAGTTGAAGCCCAAGATCCCTGACCACAATGATGCACATCCTGTTGCAGAAAACATGAAAATCCAGTTGCCCAGAAGCTCACCAAGTGGAATGATGAGCTGATCATGCAGTTTTACTCCACTGCCCACTTCTACCCTGATGGGAAGATCATTTGGATGTCTGAAGGTACAAGGTACCAATCTACTATTGAATAATGGGCTCAGTTGATCAATGCCTCAAAAGAAAGTGAGGATGACTTGGATGTTTATGCTAAAAAGAAGAAAGACCACTGATGATTTCAAGCGAGTGCCACGAGGTCCAAGGTCTGCTGCAGTGCCAGTCACAGATTCTAGAGCTACAACATCAACTCCAACAGCTACAGCCTTAGTGCCACCAGGTCCAGCAGCCACTCCACCAGCTCCATCTACATCAACATAAACTTTCGTCCTTGGAGTCATCACTACACCACCTCCCGAAGATCAAACTTGAGAGACGTATAGCACTATGGATTTTCAAACTTTTTGGTAACTTGTTGCCAAAGGGGGAGAAATATGTATAGGTCATAGGCTTCGAGAGAGAGTGTCTTGCTTTTTATCTCTCTTGCTATTTTGGTTGAACTACTTTATTGTGTGCTTGTGTGAGATACTTTATGTCCTTGTGAGATACTTATATTATCATGTGTTTGATCATATGCTACCCTTAATGCTTGTTGGATGATATTATCTCTTATATCCCTGTATGATCATTCACTTGCTTGGTGATGAGTGCATGTTTTTAACTTTATCATTTTGAGCGCCCCACCAAGATGTATGTGACATGGAAGAGTAACCCATGATCCTAATCGATTGTGCATTTGCATTCAAAAGCAAATTTTAAAATAATGCACAAATTTAGGGGAGATCTTGCTTATCACATACTTCTCAAAGCGACGATGTTTTTCTATCCTATTATATTTTGTCGAAGCTTTGATATATATGTTGTCATCAATTACCAAAAAGGGGGAGATTGAAAGTGCAACTATCCCTGGGTAGTTTTGGTAATTCCTAACAACATATAGCTCATTGAGCTAATGCTACTTCAAGATGAATATTTCAGGAAAGTTCAATGATTGGCATGGCATGGATGAGAAATGTGGACCCCTCAAAATGCTAAGGACAAAGGATTGGCTCAAGCTCAAAGCTCAGGACTCTACATTTTTTATTTTAAGTGATCCAAGATCACATTGAGTCCATAGGAAAAGCCAATACTATTAAGAGAGGGTGAGGTGCTGCTTAATGAGTTTCTTGCTCAAAGTGCTTAGTGATATGCTCCAAAAACCCTCAACAACTTTCTCACAACCACATATGTCCCAAACCAAAAGTCAAACTCGGCCCCACTGAATCTATCTATCTGGCGCCACCGAGTCCATTTGACATAGCCACTGCCAGAAACCCTAGTGTTTTCAGTCTTACCGATAGGGATCTCGGTCTCACCGAGATGGGATTGTAATCTCTTTGTTTCCCTTTGTAATGTTTCGGTCAAACCGAGATGAGCGATCGGTCCCACCGAGATTGCAATGCAAACTCTCTGTTTCCCTTTCGTAACGTTTCGGTACAACCGATGTAACATCCCAAATTTTCAATTTGGAATGTTATACATTAGATCATCATGCATATCATATTTTGTTTGCTTTTGGGTTTTGATCCTAGAAAATTCTAAGCAACTCAAGGACCCACGGAGAGAGTTGGGGATTTCGTTATTTTCATATTTGAGTTTTTCTCAAATTTTGAGAATAGGATCATTTGATTTTATTTATTTTATCATCAATTATTTCTATTACAAAAATATGAGAGAGGGAATAAAATGACTTTCCCAAAATATAGAAATATTGAGGATTTAATAAAAAAATCAAATAAGTTTTATTTCGGAGTTTTTCGGTATTTTTATTTGAATTTAGGAAAAATGCGTGTTTTTCAAAGTTGTAGTTTGGGCCCAGATAAATGTTCACTTTATCGGGCTTGATTTTAGAAACCCGGCAAAATTTATTTCGTGATTTTTGGAGTCCGTTTAGTATTTCTTTTTATTTTTCTTCCGAGCGGAATTATTTAAAAAAAACGGAACCGACTACGGGCCGTACTCGGCCAACTCCCTGGCCGGGGCCTTTATAAGCCGCCCGAGGCCCGGCCGACAGAGAGCCCACCCCTGCGAAACCCTAGCCGCCGCCACCTTTAGCCGCCGCCGCCGAAGCCGCGCGCCTTTCGAGGTTCGACGCCGCCCCGTTTTCCGTGCTGTTTAAAAAAAAATCTGTCGTCGCTTTTCTTTTTCGTCGGATTTTTCGCGGTTATTTTCTTGATTCGCAATTTCTGATCCGATTTTCGTTTTAGTATAACTTTTCGCTCGTTTATCGGAATCAGGGCCGATTCAAGCGCCTGGAGTTTCGTCTCGAAACCCTCTTTCCGAATAATCAACTTAAACATGTTTTTGCTACTGTAAAATTTGCCCTAGATCCAGATTACTAGAACGAAGTTGTTTTCTTTCGCCGTTTGATTTCTTTTGCTTCGTTCGATTTGATTCTTTTTGCAAACAGGGTTCTTAATTTGAACTTTCTGGTTAGATCTTCTATTTGAGTTTTACCTGTGCATTAGATGAGTACTTATTGTATGCTTATTGTTTGTCTGCGATAGAATACCCGGAGTGCGCCGCCTGTTACGTTGAATCTCTAGGTTTCGCGGATCATCAGCAAGGCAAGTAACACTTTGATCATACCTTTTCTACAACCCAGTTTTATTGCATTAGATCAATCCTCACACATTGCATGATTAGGATCTAATTAAATTGTGGGATGGGAAGTAGATGAGGTAGTACCTATTACCTGTTTATTATCAAACCTTTGGGATTTACTTCCACGTTTGCTTATTATGCCATGCTATGCTAGTAGACGTGGATTGGGTTAGTGATATCCATGACAGATGTGAGATTGATGATTAAGGGTTTATCTAAGGTGGCAACCTAACACACATCTAGGTGGATTGAGGCACCTGGGGATTCCAAGACTTGCCTGTTTTAATTTGGACCGCCACCCAGGCCCAAAGGGATCATGAGATTATTCATACTATAAACTTCCGTGTGCAGCCACAAGCTATTATGGGCTCTAGCATAGTTGACTAAGTCGTGCGAACTCTTACAGTGGTAGACTAGCAGATGTAGGGGAAAGTAGGTGTACCGGTCTATCCGTCGTAAGGTGCTAGCGCTTCTGAAAGACTGTGTCTCGGTCATCCGTCTTCTCAAACACCTTGCAGTGCGAGAAACCAAACGGAGGCGATCGAGTCTTGGGGGGAAAAGTGCGCAAACCTCTATAGAGTGTAACAAAATAATCATGGTTAGCCGTGTCCCCGGTTATGGACATCATGAGTATCTAGTACTTGGATTTTCATGTGAATCTCAACATGTTTACTCTAAATTAATTTTGATGAGTTTTAATGATGTTACTTAATTGGGATTGCGAATGCTGTCAACCATTCTCAATGTTTCACAACCACCATGATAGTAATATTTATTCCTTTGAAGTAGGGAAAAATTGGCTTTACGCAAAAACTGTAACCATAGAGCTTTCCACCAGCCAAATATGCATATAGTATAGCTGTTGCATTCCATTACTCTCTATGTGTTACCTTGCCAGCATATTCCATGTGCTGACCCGTTTTCGGGCTGCAACGTTAATGTTGCAGACTTTTCAGACGACGATTAAGGAGTTTTTAGGTCGTGGTTCTATACTCAGTGATGCCGTTGGAGTTGATGGACTCACTTATCTTCCAAGCCTTCCGCTGTTATCGTTACTAGATGGCCTTAAGCCATACTTATTGTAATAAGTTCTCTTTTGAGACACTCGATGTAATAAGTGTGTGATTGCTACTCTGCTATAAATCCTTCGAGTACTGTGTGGTGTCAGCATTACTGATCCAGGGATGACACCGGAGCACAGAGATCAGACTGTTTGAGGTCTGGTCGCTACAGAGATGATATCAGAGCACACGCTGACTGTAGGACACGACCACTGAGCTAAAGGAGCTAAAGACCTAGATCATTACTCACTCTCTTCTCTTCTGACTTCTCATCTTTTCTACTCTTTAGGATGGCGGATGCAAGGAACAAGTTCACCCAACCGGATGAAGATACACCCTTTGGACGCCACTTGAAGGAAGTCACTAGATACCTGAACATAGGAGTACCAAGCTTCACGGGAACCTACAACGCCACTTTACCTGAAGAAGAGCGCTGGATGATACAAGTTCAAGATCTAGGAAGGACGGTCATGCCAGTCACTGAGCCCATAGAGTTTTCTTTTGATGCACCAACTTGGAGTCTAGGAAAGAGTATGGCAGCTCACATCGCCATGGGACGCATTGGAGAAGTCTACCGCAAGGATCTTAAGGATACTATCTACCAGATTTGTGGACACCGAGATGAACACTGGGAGATGATCAGCACCAAGAAAGATAGATCACTTGCAGCTTTTATTCAGGAGTTAAACTAGCACATTCGACGACAGGAGAATCAGATGTGCGCCGACATGATAGATCTGAAGAAGGCTAAGACTAGAATCAAGGAACTAGAGGAAGAACTCAAGGCTACACGCGAAGATTATGAAGAAGAAATTGAAGTATTGGTGGATAAGAATGCCGACCTAACAAAGAAGATTGGCATATTTATGGGAGGCCTGACACTAGTAGATGAAGACGAGGAACCCAAGGAGATTAGCCTGGAAGACTACATCATCATTGACGGCACCGACTCGGAACAAGATAGTAGCGATGATGACTATGTTGATGAAGCAGGAGCAGATATCATGGAGTCTACAACCGTAGAATATTTCTAGTAGACCACGTCATCAATAGTAGTAGTCCACCATGTAAATATAGTTGTCCGAGCACTTTTGCGATAGCTAGATCGATTGTATGTCTTTGTTTGATTGATTGAAGTGAATTGTTTGCTTTTGCCTCATGTGCATATGGGTAGTGTTTTCTCTTTAGACCCCTCTATTCTTATATCTCATCTTTTCTAAACCCTCAGATGCCTCCGAGACGTGACCCCGGATTTGCCTTTCCGCCGGAGCTCACCCAGTTGATCCAGCAGCAGAACACCTTGATGCAGTTGCTAGTTCCATCAGACAAGGGGATGTGGAAAGTATAGCCTGCCCACTAGGATTCTTAAAACACCTATGCTAGTAAGCTCACGAGGAGCAGAGTACATGGCTAGTCAAGGATGTTTTCAAGTGCCATTAAGTATAGGAAGGCATGTTTTCCCAACGGATTTAATTATTTTGGAATCCCAAGGTCTGGATGTGATTCTTGGTATGGATTGGCTGTCGATGTATGGAGGAAACATCGATTGCGCCAGTAAGACAATTTTGCTCACAACGCAGAAGGAAGAACGGATCAAGTATGTATCCCGGCATTGCGCCAAACAGGACACAAGTAAATTCCTTATCAGGAGTTGTGCAGGAGGAAGTACCAGTGGTAAAGGATTTTCCTTGATGTATTTCCCGAAGAGTTGCCAGGCATCGTCACCGGATAGAGACATTGAGTTTTGATTGAGCTTTTGCCAGGCACTGGGCCAATATCGAAGAGACCATATAGGATGCCAGCAAAAGATTTGGTGGAAATTAAGAAGCAGATTAAGGAGTTACTGGATAAGGGATATATTCGCCCAAGTTCTTCGCCTTGGGGATGCACAGTACTTCTAGTGGAGAAGAAGGATGGATCGTTAAGGATGGTTGTTGACTATCGAGGATTGAATGAAGTAACAATCAAGAACAAGTACCCCTACCAATGATCAATGATCTGTTTGATCGATTGCAGGGAGCTAAAGTGTTTTCCAAGATCGATTTGCGATCAGGATACCACCAGTTGAAGATTCGAAGAACAGGAATATACCTAAGACAGCATTCCACACAAGATATGGACTGTATGAGTATACCGTTATGTCATTTGGACTGACTAACGCGCCTGCCTATTTTATGAACATGATGAACAAAGTGTTTATGGAGTTTTTGGATAAGTTCGTCGTAGTGTTCATTGATGATATCCTGGTAATTCGAAGAATGAAGAGGAGCATAAGGAGCATTTGCGTTTGGTACTTGGAAAGCTCAGAGAACATCAATTATATGCCAAGTTCAGCAAATGTGAATTTGGTTGAAGGAAGTAGGATTCCTCGGACACGTTATATCTGGAGAAGGTTATAGCAGTAGATCCCGCTAAAGTTGAAACCGTGACCAAGTGGGAAGCCCCAACAACAGTTGGAGAGATCCGGAGTTTTCTTGGACTCGCAGGATACTACCGAGATTTATTGAGAATTTCTCAAAGGATCGCGAAACCTATGACGGAGTTGCTGAAGAAGGATACCAGTTCAAATGGACTGAGGAGTGTGAGGCTAGTTTCCAGGAGTTGAAGAAACTTTTGTTACCTCACCAGTGTTGATTTTGCCAGATCAAACCAAGGATTATGAGGTGTATTGCGACGCTTCACGTCGAGGACTTGGAGCAGTGCTTATGCAGGAAGGAAGAGTTGTTTCGTATGCTTCACGACAACTGAAGCCCCACGAATTGAATTATGCCACGCATGATTTGGAGTTACAGCCGTAGTGCATGCATTGAAGACATGGAGACATTTCCTCATTGGAAATCATTGTGAGGTGTACACGGATCATAAGAGTTTGAAGTACATTTTCACGCAGAAGGAGTTGAACCTCAGACAAAGGAGATGGTTGGAGCTCATCAAGGATTATGATATGAAATTGCATTATCATCCCGGAAAAGCTAATGTAGTAGCTGATGCATTAAGCCGCAAGAGCCATGTCAATACGTTAATGATGGGAGAAATACCCAAGGAGTTAGCAGATAAATCTTCGTGAACTATGTTTGGAAATAGTTCCGAGAGGCTATGTAGCAGCATTAGAGATTCAGTCAACCTTGATGGACAGAATCAGAGAAGCTCAGAAAACTGACAAAGAGATTGCCGCTATAAGGAAACTGAGCAAAGGAAAAGCTAAAGGATTTCGTGAGGATGAGCACGACACCGCTATGGTTTGAAGACCGTGTTTATGTACCCAATGACCCGGAGAATCAGAAAGTTGATTTTGCAAGAGGCACATGATTCACCACGTATTCGATTCACCCAGGAAATACCAAGATGTATTTGGATTTGAAGGATATTTTCTGGTGGACCGGAATGAAAAAGGATATTGCGGAAGTATGTAGCAGTTTGTGATGTATGTCAGAGAGTAAAGCAGAGCATCAGAAGCCAGCAGGATTGTTGCAACCATTGCCGATACCTGAATGGAAGTGGGATAAGCTAGGCATGGATTTTATCACGGGATTTACCAGGACTCGTTCAGGCTATGACTCGATTTGGGTTGTATTCGATCGATTGACGAAGGTAGCTCCATTTCATCCAGTAAAGACCACTTACACCAGTGCTAAGTTGGCAAAGATATACATGACCAGGATCGTATGTTTGCATGGAGTTCCGAGGAGCATCGTATCAGATAGAGGAACCCAGTTTACCTCAAGTTCTGGAAGCAGTTGCATGAGACTTTGGGTACTAGGCTAGAATTTAGTACAGCTTTTCATCCGCAGACAGATGGACAGACCGAGAGAGTCAATCAGATTTTGGAGGATATGCTGAGAGCTTGTGCGCTATGGATCTAGTTGGGACGATAATTTGCCATATGCAGAGTTCTCTTACAATAATAGCTATCAGACCAGTTTGAAGATGGCACCTTTCGAAGCTTTGTACGGAAGGA
>NC_053025.1:33540012-33552774 GCF_003073215.2 Triticum urartu
AAATGAGAAGTCAATACCATCAGTGCACAGATGCCATTTGTGGGCATAGGAATTTTGACGCCTTTGCAATCTTGCATGCCGAATTTCCTCAGTACATCCTTGAGGTATTTCTCCTGAGATATGAATATGCCATTGCGTTGTTGACGAATTTGAAGACCTAAGAAAATTTCAACTCTCCCATACTAGACATTTGATATTCTTCACTCATCATATAGGCAAATTCATCACTATAACGTTGGTCAGTACAGCCAAAGATAATATCATCAACATATATTTGGCACACAAAAATTCACCATCATAAGATTTAGTGAAAAGGGTAGGGTCGAGTGAACCGGGTTTGAAGCCTTTCGTCATGAGGAATTCCTTCAAAGTATCATACCAAGCCCGTGGGGCCTGCTTGAGGCCATAGAGGGCCTTGTTGAGTCTGAAGACTTTGTCAGGATTCTTTGGATCTTCAAAACCTGGGGGTTGAGCAACATATACTTCTTCCTCAAGCTTACCATTGAGGAATGCACTTTTCACATCCATTTGATATAAGAGTGATATCATGATGGTTAGCATAAGCAAGTAATATGCGAATAGCCTCAAGTCTAGCAACAGGTGCAAAAGTTTCATCGAAATCAATTCCTTCAACCTGTGTGTAGCCTTGAGCTACAAGCCGTGCCTTATTCCTCACCACAAGGCCATTTTCATCTTGCTTGTTGCGGTAGATCCACTTTGTGCCGATGATATTGTGCTTGCGAGGATCTGGACATTTGACCAGTTCCCAGACATTGTTGAGCTCGAACTGATGTAATTCTTCTTGCATGGCCTGAATCCACTCAGGCTCCAGAAATGCTTCATCTACCTTAGTGGGCTCTGTAATAGAGACAAAAGCATACTGCCCACAAAAGTTAGACAAATGTGAAGCTTTTGAGCGTGTGAGAGGACCTGGCGCTTTGATGTCATTGATGATCTTTTCAACTTGCACTTCTTTTGCAATGCGAGGATGAGCTGGTTGTCGTTGAAGAATTTGATCAGCGTTTTCTTCAGCACCATTTTCTTCAGCATTTTCTTCAGGTGCATTAGCTCGACGTTCTTCATGTTCTGGAATGAATTCTTCAGCAGATTCTTCAGTAGGAATGACATCCTCAGTAGCCTTGAACTTGATAGTTTCCTCAGGTGCTGGTTCATCTATCACAGTAGGTAGGTGCTCTCTTTGCGAGCCATTAGTTTCATCGAACCGCACATCTACAGTTTCAACAACTTTGTGAAGAACGTTGTTGAAGACTCTGTAGGTGTGCGAGTCCTTTCCGTAACCAAGCATAAAACCTTCATGTGCTTTCGGTGCAAATTTTGAGTTGTGATGAGGATCTCTAATCCAACATTTAGCACCGAAGACTTTGAAATAACTTACATTGGGTTTCTTATCAGTGAGGAGTTCATAGGCAGTCTTTTTGAAGAATTTGTGAAGATATACTCTGTTGATGATGTGGCACGCAGTATCAATTGCCTCAGTCCAGAAATGACGAGGCGTTTTGTATTCATCAAGCATAGTGCGAGCCATCTCAGCAAGAGTCCTGTTCTTGCGCTCCACGACGCCGATTCTGCTGAGGAGTGTAAGGAGCAGATAACTCATGAGTGATACCAAGTTCATCAAGATAGTCATCGAGACCAGAATTCTTGAACTCAGTGCCATTGTCACTTCTGATGTGCTTGATCTTCACACCAAAGTTGGTTGAAGCCCTCGAGGAAAATCGTTTGAAGACTTCCTGCACTTCATGTTTGTAAGTAACAAGGTGTACCCATGTGTAACGAGAATAATCATCAACAATAACGAAGCCATATTGAGATGCTTCATTTGAGATAGCAGAATAATGATTAGGACCAAAGAGATCCATGTGAAGCAATTCAAATGGGCGAGTGGTGGTCATGATAGTCTTCGCTGGATGCTTGGCCTTGGTCATCTTCCCAGCTTCACAGGCTCCGCATAGGTGATCCTTGAGGAATTTGACATTCTCGATGCCAATGACATGCTTCTTCTTCGCAAGAGTGTGCAAATTCCTCATGCCTGCATGACCAAGTCGTCGATGCCAGAGCCAGCCTTCTGAAGCTTTTGCAAGTAAGCACACGGCTGGTTGTGGTCCTGTAGAGAAATCAACAATATACAGGTCTCCTCTCCTAAAGCCTTCGAAGACTTTGGAATTGTCAGCTTCCATAACCACAACACAACGGTACTTGCCAAAGACAACAACCATATCAAGATCACAAAGCATTGAGACAGACATAAGGTTGTATCCTAAGGACTCAACAAGCATGACTTTGTCCATGTGTCGATCCTTTGTAATCGCAACCTTACCTAGACCCAATACCTGACTTTTTCCTTTGTCAGCAAAGATGATATGCTTCAGATGCGACGGAGATAATGGAGCATCCATCAATAGATTCTTGTCACCAGTCATGTGGTTTGTACATCCACTATCGAGGACCCACTCAGTGGCTTTGGGTTGATCATCCTGCAGATGAATTAGTGCAGCTTACAAACTCATATACTTCATCAGTGAAGAATATGACATCAATTCATCAGATCAATTTCATCAAGTAAAAGAACTGATAAAGCAATATGAGGACGTGAGAAATGAAAGTTCATTTCTTCATGATTAGCCTGCGTCCTATCAGGCATGCTCAGGTCTCCAGCAAATTCTTCAGACGATTACGTGCGTCTGGAGACCTGACCCTGCAGAAGAGATTAGTTCTTTTTCTTCACCACCCACATCTGAAGGGGTGGCAAAGAGTTCATCATTCTGCGAGCTCCATACGAGAAAGGATGGCATAGAAGCCAGTCCATTTTCGTTTCACATAAGAGGGGTTAGAGTAAGCATAAGAGTATGCAGAGAAATTCTTCAGGACTTATGGACATAATGATTTGAAGAATAATGCACATATCCATAATCCTTAGATCTTCCCTGCGAAACAGAAGGGTTAGCACGATGATGTTCATATGAGGACTTTGATCCTTTTGAGGAATTTGAATAGGTTTGGTCCTTCATAGGACTGGATATACGAACAATTTGATCTGGGGTTCCTATTCTTCACAGGTGCGTCATGATGACATTCACCTGAAGATTTTCAAGGCATCTTTTGGGAACCCAGATTTTCTTCATAGGGGGCCGTTCCTACAGTTAGTGCCAGCATATCTAGCAAATACTTCACCATTCTGATTTTTGAATAGTTTGTAGTGGAGTCAAATGACTCATCATCAGAATGAGGAGATTCACATGCATTCCAAATAGTCAAATGGATCAACTGGAGGTCCATTTGTAGCAACCCATGTAGTTTTGGGGTACTACTCAGGCTACAATATGTACCATCAGCCTTGAGTTTCCTCTCAAAGGCGATACCCTCTTTCCTAGGGTTCCTGTTGAGGATATGCTTTTTAAGCACATCACAAAGCGCCTGATGCCCTTTGAGGCTTTTGTACATGCCTGTCAGTGTACAATTCCTTCAGCCATGCATCAGCAGTGACTAGCAATGTCCTCAGATGAGGAATTAGTGATAGCAGAGGCATGTGAAGAATTTGAAACATTAGCAGCATTTGAATTCAGGTGAAGAATTAGCAGATTCATGTTCAATGCACTTCAAGCATGGAGGAACAAATTCTTCCTGAGATGCGCTGATTTGTTGAGCAAGTAATGAATCGCGCTCCTTCTGAAGATCTTCATAACTCGACTCTTAGCTTCTCAAGGTCTTGCTTTCTTTGAACAATTCATAAGAAAGCTTCTCATCGATCCGATAAGAGAGTGTTATGATGACTTTGAAGTTTGCCAACGTTGGACTGAAGTCTCTGAAGATTTTCAGTCAAGTTTACATTGCGATCCATTTCTTCACCCAACATATCATCACTTTATTCAGCATGTTTTGACTTTTCTAAGGCCTTTTGTTGTTTAGTGGCAATATAAACAAGCTTTGTATAGCTAGGTTCAAAATCATCATCAGATTCATCATCACTAGACTCGGATGAGGAACATTCGGTTACCTTGGCACCTTTTGCCATGAGGCATGGTGCAGAAGATGATGGTTCAGGTTCGAAAGTCATCGTTTTGAGTGATTCCTTGAAATCCTCAAACCAGGGATCATGACAAGTTTGATGACCTTCATAGACGTCAGAGATTCGGTCCCAGATAAGCTTCGCATTGCAAATATGCATAATGCGCCTGAATTCATCTCTGGATAGGCAGGAACAAATGATATCCTTCGCCATGATGTCAAGTCGAGTGTACTTGCGAATATCATCAGTGTCCGCCATCTTGCATAGATCGGTAAGACCAATCTCAGTGATGGTCTACAGCTCGCTGTTCATTGCCATGAGGTGCTTCCTCATCATGGCCTTCCACTTGGGATAATCATGACCGTCAAAGATGGGGCATGTAACTTTCTTCATACCTGCGGTCGACATAACTAAAACTCCAGGCGGTTAAACCAAAATCACACAGAACAAGGGAGTACCTTGCTCTGATACCAATTGAAAGTGCGTTATATCGACTAGAGGGGGGTGAATAGGCGATTTTTATGAAATTCTTCACAGAGGAATTTGCCGGCGAGGAAATTCCTTAGCAAAGAACTACTAGCAGCGGAATACGTACTCAAAAGTAAACACAACAGAATACAAGCATAGTCATCATGATGAAATCAAGACAGGCACAGAGTACATGAAGCATAATCACAGGATAACACAGGATGAAGACAAACAAACTGAAGAAATTGAACTGAGGAAATTGAGAAAGTCTTCAGTCAAAGTCTTCAAACACAGATATGAACAAACATAGAGCACAGTTATGAGGAAATGAAAGAGTTGAGGAAATAGAACCAGTAAGCTTGGTGAAGACAATGATTTGGTAGACCAGTTCCAACTGCTGTCTCAGTTGTACGTCTGGTTGGAGCGGCTGAGTATTTAAACTCGAGGACACACAGTCCCGGACACCCAGTCAAGGACACTTAGTCCAAGACACCCAGTCCTCACCGTATTCTCCTTGAACTAAGGTCACACAGACCTCGTCCAATCACTCGTGGTAAGTCTTCAGGCGACTTCCAAACCTTCACAAACTTGGTCACCCGGCGATCCACAATTCCTCTTGGATGCTCTAGACCATGACGCCTAACCGTCTGGAAGAAGCACAGTCTTCAAAGGTAACAAGATCCACTCAGGATCAATCTCTTCAGTGATGCTCAATCACTTGGGGTTTGTAGGTGTTTGGGTTTGGGTTTTTCCTCACTTGATGATTTTCGCTCAAAGTCCTCGGAGGATGGGTTGCTCTCAAATGACAAGTGTCAGTTTCTCTCGGAGCAGCCAACCAGCTAGTGGTTGTAGGGGGCGGCTATTTATAGCCTAGGGAGCAGCCCGACATGATAAGACATAAATGCCCTTCAATGATATGACCGTTAGGTGGATAGATATTTTGGGACAGCTGGCGCATAGCACAGCAACGGTCAGAATTTTGAGTAGCAAAATCCTCAGGGCTATCATGTTCCTCACTGTGTAGGCAATCCGCACTGGCGAATTCCTAACTCCTCAGTCAGGACAAATTCCTCAGAGACCAGAAGAACTTCGTCTCTGTCACTGAAGAAATTGACTGAACTGTATGAGATTTCCAATGGCTTCACTCGAAGGGATTGGTAGGTGTAGGATTTTGAGTTGAGCATCACATGGAAATTTTCCTTAGTATTTCCTCGACCCCCTTTAACAGTACGGTGTTTCCTATGACTCAAGAAAGAGAAAAACAAAACTATGAAAACGAAAGTCTTCAAGCTTCATATTCCTCGCATGAATATCAAGTCTTCACGGACACACCAATTTCTTCACTTTCAAAGTCTTCATGAAAGTCTTCAGAAATACCAAAATCTTCAGTCGAAGATATTCATTTTTAGGGGTCGACTTTTCCTGTAAATATCAAACTCCTCATAGACTTATAGACCTGTGTACACTCACACACGCATTAGTCCCTTAACCTATAAGTCTTCAATACACCAAAATCACTAAGGGGCACTAGATGCACTTACACGCCTGCCCGTGCCGAGGAGCCCTTCCACGCCTCGAAGCGGCCGACAGCCACCTCTAACCAGTCGGCAGTCCGACTAGGGGTGCGCAGAGCTGGAATGCCTGGCCAGAGGGCGGAAACCACTTGGGCTCCGATGCGCTGCAGACGGCGGAGTGCCCGATGAGCCGGCTGGAAATGAGTTTGAACGGCAAGAAGCTGCTCGACAAGGGTCCGAGGGGCGTTGGGCACAATTTCTGCTCCAGCTTGTCTTCGCTCGCCGGGACGAGCTTTGATGGCTTGGCGGGCAGAGACGGCGTGGCCAGGGAAATACTCTGCCCGAGAAGAAAAGAGAAGCATGAAGCCGGAAGCCGACTCATATGACAGTCGGCAGATGAAAGAAAGGAAAATGATAACTTACCATCGAGCATGTCCTCAATCTCGCCGTAGCCGTCGGACAGAGGTTTCTCCGTCTCGGCCCAGCCCGAGCGTTCAGTCTCGAACTCGGCCTGGAGGGCGGCCTCGTTGTCCTTCACCTTCTGGAGGTTCAGCTTATGTCGGTCTGCCTGGTCAGCCATCTCCTTGACCAGGCGGTCATGCTCCTGGGCTGCCTTCCTGCACTCCTCCTCCTTGGCGCGCAGTGAAGTTTGGGCTTCGCCCAGCTGCTGCTGCAAGGTGGCGCTAGCTCCTGCAAAGGCAAAGAAAATGGGACAATCAACAAGTTGACCAAAAAGAAAAGTGGTTGCAGGGAGATCCGGCCAGACTGCTCAGCAGTCGGACCGAATCTCGGGGGCTACACCCAGCGGGTGCGCTGACGTGCCCCCGCAAGAGAGAAAAGTTGGATGCTTACTCCGGCTGTCGGACAAGGCGGTGGTCCGCTTGGCCAGCTCCTGGACTTGGGTGTTGAAGGCGGCCGTGCAGATGTTGTGGTAGTCCTATAACGAAGACAACAGAAGGAAAGAATAAGTCAGCACTCGGAACTTACCTTTAAGTTCCGAGCCGCCTGCTCAGCATCCGCCCCGGAACTCTGGCGCCCCCATGGAATATTGCAAGAATCAACAATAAAGCAAGGGAGCATACCCGTACGGCCGCTCGTATCGACAAGAATGCCTTCATGAGTTGCTGGAGGGCGGCGCCTTGGGCCTGAAGCTGGGCTTGAATGTCTTGCGCCGCCTTGTTCAACACGCCCGTCCCGCCCCAGGCGTCCATTCTGGCGGGATAGCGCTGGTGACCTTTGCGTCTGGGCCGACGAGCTCGCCGCCTCAATCTCATGCGGCCGTGGCGTTGAGGTCGCCTTCACCATGTGCCGGTGTATCGGAGTGCGCGCCACGGGGGTTGCCCCCACCACTAGCTCGCCACCGACCGGCGGCGTAAGTGGCATGTCTGGCCGAATGCCTTGGGCCTTGAGAGTCAGTGCTTGCGGGGGCGCCTCCGCCCCCAGGATGAAGGCGTCTCCTCCTCCCCTCTCCACGACCGGCTGTTCGTCGTCGGCTCCTCTAGTCGGCGCCTGGGTGTTTGGAACCGGTGGCACAACACGCATAGGGATGACGAATTGCGGAGCCTGGCCACGTGCGACCTCTTCCACTTGCGCTCGGCGGCGCGATCATCGCCCGGGCCTTGCTGCGCATCCGCCTGGACCTTGGCGCGGCGTCGCTTGGGCCTTGGCGCGCATCACGACATACTCCAGGCACCGCGCGCTTGGCGCCGTGCCTCTGCCGCTCCGCTCCTCTCGCCCGCTCGCGGGCTGCTTCGGCGTTCCTCTCCTGTCGCCTACAGAGGTCAGCAAGGTGGGTCAGTGGCGGCGATCGCGCTCCGTCACTCGGAGCCTCCGCAACACACCAGACCCGATATGGAAGCAGAAGGCGCCCGCTCAGAGCCCGGACGGGCCCCGCTGCTCAAAAAAGATCAGAAGAAACTCAGAAGAGAGAGAGAAGCAGCACGAGAGGAAATATGCGCGGAACACCGCTATCAGAAGCACATTCGGGCTCTTGAAACACGGTCGCCTTCGGGGCCTCTTCCCGCTCTGATGGCAGCGCCTGTGGTCTCGGCTTTGAGCGGCTACGAACAGTAATGACTCGGCTCCGCGCTTCGGCGCGCCGTGTGGTGCAGTTGGCGCGGCCAAGGAGCTCGCGCCTGCCTTGTCAGCGCCGTGCAGGTGGCGCGGCTCTGCCTCCTCCTCGTCATCATCTAGCCAACCCTCGATGCCACCTCCTCCGGAGCCGCCTGCTCTGCCACCGCCGACTGTGGCTTTGTCTTCTTCCAGGGTGGCCGCCCCCAAGTTCAGGTCGTCCGCGTCTCTCACTGCCCGGTCCGGCAGGTACTCGTGACCCTGCTCCTGGGCGTCGGCTGCCGACTGGGTTGTGAAGATCTTCATCGTGACCGAGTGATCAGGTGGCAAAGCAGAACCCGACAAATAGGGAGAGAGAAAAGAGCTAAGGACTTACCGCGGGCGGCGGGTGTGTATGGGAGTACATCCGCTTGCCGAACTGCCACTCCGCCTCGGAGAGCTTGCAGTTCAAGATATGGTTCACCAGTCGGGCCACCTCCGTGTCCGGCATCTCTTTGGTGCACATCCAGCACGGGTCTCGACGCCCTCTCATCCGACTGATCATGTGAGGCCGAGATTGAAGAGCGAGCACCCGGCGCGCCACGAAGGCGGTCAGCAGGTTCGAGGCGCTGAGGCCCTCCGACTCCGTCATCACCTTGAGCCGGGCAATGGTGGCGGAGGAGGCGGCCGACAGTGTCTTCGGCCGGAATGTCCAGTTGGCGCTGTGCTCAGTCGGCAGGCCGACCGTATAATCCGGCAGATTGACGAAGTCAAGCGTCAGGTGGATGTTCTTGACATAGAAGTAAGATTTTTGCCACAGCTTGACTGACTCTGTCAAGCTGATGGCTGGGAAGCAGTTCCCGGCGCCTGGACGCCACACCGCGATGAAGGCTCCGCACTGAGCCACCTCCTTCTTGGTGGCGGTGCCAAGCTTGGTGTAGAAGAATTCCCCCCAGAGCTGGAGGGTGGGGAGAACACCGAGGTAGCCCTTGTAGAGCATGACGAAGGCCGACAGCAGCACCACAATGTTCGGTGTGAGGTGTGGCGGCTGGAGTTGATAAAACTGAAGGAAAGAGCAAAAGAAACTATTCGCCGGCAGGCCGAGTCCGCGGAGGAAATGTGATCAGAAGACGACGCGTTCGCCATCTTCCGGTGCCGACGAGATCTTTGTCTTGAGCAGAACGCGAACCCGTACGTAGTTCTCGCCAGGCAGCTGGAAGTGCAACTATCCCTAGGTGGTTTTCGTAATTCCTAACAACATATAGATCATTGAGCTAATGCTATTTCAAGATTAATATTTCAGGAAAGCTCAATCATTGGCATATCATGGATGAGAAAAGTGGACCCCTCAAAATGCTAAGGACAAAAGGATTGGCTCAAGCTCAAAAGCTCAAAGACTCTAACATTTTCTATTTTAGTGATCCAAGATCACATTGAGTCTATAGGAAAGCCAATACTATCAAGGAGGGATGAGGTGTTGCTTAATGAGGCTCTTGCCCAAAATGCTTAGTGATATGCTCCAAAGCAATCAACTACTTTCTCACATCCACATATGACCTAAACCAAAAGTCAAACTCGGCCCCATAGATTCTTTCTATCCGGCGCCACCGAGTTCAGATGTCATAGCCACTGCCACAAACCCTAGGCAAATCGGTCTCACCGAGATGGGACTGTAATCTCTCTGTTTCCCTTTGTAACATTTCGGTCCCACCGAGATGAGCAATCGGTCCCACCAAGATTGCAATGTAAACTCTTTTCCTTTCGTAACATTTCGGTCTCAATGAAATGAGCGAATCGGTCCCACCGAGTTTACCTGACCAACTCTCTGGTTAGCTTATTACCAAAAATCTCTCTCACCGAGTTTGTGTAATCGGTCTCACGAGATTACGTTATGCCCTAACCCTAACCATATCGGTCCTACCGAGTTGCATGTCGGTCCCACCGAAAATTCTAACGGTCACTAGATTTGCTGAATCGGTCCGACCGAGTTTACCAATTCGGTCCCACCGAGATTGGCAAGTTGTGGTGTAACGGTTAGATTTTGTGTTGAGGCTATATATACCCCTCCACGTCCTCTTCATTCATGGAGAGAGCCATCAGAACAAACCTACACTTCCAACTTACTTTTTCTAAGAGAGAACCACCTACACTTGTGTTGAGGCCAAGATATTCCATTCCTACCATATGAATCTTGATCTCTAGCCATCCCCAAGTTGCTTTCCACTCAAATCTTCTTGCCACCAAATCCATATCCAGTGAGAGAGAGTTGAGTGTTGAGGATACTATCATTTGAAGCACAAGAGCAAGGAGTTCATCATCAACACACCATTTGTTACTTCTTGGAGAGTGGTGTCTCCTAGATTGGCTAGGTTGTGGAGTTGAACCAAGGAGTTTGTAAGGCAAGGAGATCACCTATTTCGTGAAGATCTACCGCTAGTGAGGCAAGTCCTTCATGGGCGATGGCCATGGTGGGATAGACAAGGTTGCTTCTTCGTGGACCCTTCGTGGGTGGAGCCCTCCGTGGACTCGCGCAACCGTTACCCTTCGTGGGTTGAAGTCTCCATCAACATGGATGTATGATAGCACCACCTATCGGAACCACGACAAAAACATCCGTGTCTCCAATTGCGTTTGAATCCTCCAAACCCTTCCCTTTACATTCTTGCAAGTTGCATGCTTTACTTTCCGCTGCTCATATACTCTTTGCATGCTTGCTTGAATTGTGTTAAGATTTCTTGACCTGTCCAAAGTTGCTAAAATCTGCCAAGAACTAAAATTGGGAAAAGGCTAGATCTTTATTTGGTCAAGTAGTCTAATCACCCACTCTAGACATACTTTTGATCCTACAAGTGGTATGAGAGCTTTAGTCTCCATTTTCTTTGATTTCCATAGCTTTTGGTGGTCATAGCCTTGGTTTCACAACCTAGGAGAGTATGGGGTCTAGCGAGGGAAATTACACCGTAGAGGTCCTTACTTTGATGGTACTAATTTTGCTAGTTGGAAGCATAAGATGAAAATGCATATTCTTGGACATAATCCCGCCGTTTGGGCTATTGTGTGTATTGGCTTGCAAGGTGAATTCTTTGATGGGAGAGAACCGAACCGTGAAGCTACCGCGGAAGAGTTGAAGATGCTACAATACAATGCTCAAGCTTGTGATATCCTCTTCAACGGATTGTGCCCCGAAGAATTCAACAAAATCAGCCGTCTTGAGAATGCAAAGGAAATTTGGGATACTTTGATTAATATGCATGAAGGTACCGACTCCGTCAAGGAATCCAAGTTGGATGTGCTTCAAAGTCGCTTGACAAGTTCAAAATGAAGGATGGTGAAGGTGTCGCTGAAATGTACTCTAGGCTTGCTCTTATCACAAATGAGATCGCCGCTTAGGAAGTGAAGAGATGACCGACAAATTCATCATCAAGAAGATCCTAAGAGCTTTGGACGGAAAATATGATACCGTATGCACATTGATCCAAATGATGCCCAATTACAAAGATCTCAAGCCAACGGAAGTCATTGGAAGAATTGTTGCTCATGAGATGTCACTCAAGGATAAGGAGGAGCTCCATAACAAGTCAAGTGGTGCTTACAAAGCCTCATGTGAAGCTCCCACATCATCAATGAGAAACAAACCTTCAATGAAGAATTGAGCCTAATGGTGAAGAACTTCAACAAGTTCTACAAGAGTAGAAGCAAAGAGAGAAGTTCCAAGTCAAGGTCCTACAATGACAAAAGATCTTCTAGTCGAGAGAAATTGCTACAATTGTGGAAGACCCGGACACTATTCCAATGAGTGTACGCACCCTACAAGAAGAGAAGATTCTCCAAAAAGAAGAAGTAGAAGAGAAGAATCACCATCAAGAGAGAGAAGGAGTAGAGATGATCGTTATGAACGAAGAACATCCCAAGAAGCAAGGATTCGGAAAGGAAGGACAATTCATCAAGGAGCTACACAAAACGAAGACATCAAGCTCATGTTGGTGAATGGGTATCCGGCTCGACTCCGACAATCACTCCGAGAGAAGCTATCACTCCGACTGAATATACTCAAGATGAAGGTGTTGCCGGTCTAGCACTTGTGTCAACCAACTCCTACGACATATTTGATTCACCAAATGAAGGATTGGAAGATGCTTCATGGCAAGGCCCAAAGGTACACACCCCGAGTATGTTGATTTCAATAGTGATGAAGATGACTTGTTAGGTGATGATGATTTCTTGTTGACAACTCTAGTGATGAATACTATGATGAAACGTCAATTAATCATGCTAATCAAGATAAAACGAATGACAATGATAAGGAGAAGATTGAGTCTCTAACTAAAGAACTAAACACTCTTAAGTTAGCTCATGAAACTATCTTAGAGATCATCGAGAACTTTTAAGGACTCATGAGAAATTACGCTTTGAAAAGCTCAACCTTGAGCAAGAGCATGAGTTCTTAAAGGCAATCAATGATGATCTTCGCAAGAAAAGTTCTTCTTACATTGCCAAGCGTTTACTCTTATCCACTTACATGCCTCAAGTCAAGTCTAGTAACAAGAACAAGAAAGATTCTTCCTCTAGTAGTAACAATAATCATGCTAAATCCAATGTTTGCTTCTAGTAGTTCTCTTGATTCCACTAATGATTCTCTTAGACAAGTTACACTTGAGCAAGAAAATAGCTTATTGAAGGGAATTATAGAGAAAGGTGTTTACA
>NC_053025.1:33553774-33564374 GCF_003073215.2 Triticum urartu
ACAAAAGATGAGACGTCGAGGTGTTGTTGTGGACGACGTCGTCGGGGAAGAGGCTCCGGCTGGGTGGCGGACGGAGCAGGGTGTGGGGTTTCGTCGCGGGTTTTCGTGGCCTCGGTGTACGAATGGGTGGGCGGATGGGATGGCAGTGGGGAACCATGGCTTAGAGACGCGCTTGTCCGAAATGTGGGGTAAGTTACGAAAGTACCCCCACCGATTTGAGGCGTTCTTTCGGTTCAGGGGTACCACGGGCATTTCGCGTGTCGGGATTTCATAGGAGGTGGGAGTTTTCGCGCGCGTTGTAATTTTGGAATAGCAAGGCGCGGGTTGAGATGGAGGGAGTTATCGGAGCACAACGAGACAATGATAGATCTTAAATATTTCGGGCTAACAAGGCGCGGGTTGAAATTTCCGAAGAAGCCTAACGTGTACTGTACCAAATCAATACACACTACAAATGTCATTCAAAACTTTGAATTCATGTTATGTTCAATTAAAATATTTCGCTACGTGTATAATGCATGCAACCTACTTCTCAAATGAACATTTTAGTGCATTCCAAACATATATACTACCGCTTCAATATGAACTAAATTTGAATTCATTCTCTATTTGAATAAGATCTACAGTAATGATTGTTGTGAAGTCAAATCATTTGAATTCGTTTCTTGTTTTAATAAGATCTACAATCATCATTATTGTCAAGTTAAACCATCGTTTGTGTATTATCTTCACAGCACACCACCTGATTAGTCTCGAGTTACATATGAACTATGCGTACTATATGAACTCGAACTAGATTTTTTGAATCCACTTTATTTTGATTTCAAATCACATTACATTTCTAGCTCTAGCTAGATCTTCATAATCTAAACCATGTCTCATATGTATAATGTGTTTATCACATTATGTATGGTGCCCCGCCCCCTACGCCTACAAGTATTAGATGTGAGTGCAAACACCACACATTACCACAAATTCAAATAAAATGTGAGAATGTTCGATATATAGTATTGTTTAGATTGTTCGATATTTAGTTGTAAGCTGCAAACGCCACACATTATCACAAATTCAAATAAAATGTGAGATTGTTTGATGTATAGTATGGTTTAGATTGTTCGTCATTTAGCTGTGAGTTGCAAACGCCATGCATTATCACATTATGGTATAACATGTGCACAGCACGTGTATCACCGCTATATTCATGCATGCAATGTTTAAAACACTATAATCTCCTATTTAAATATATGAATCCACTTTCATATCAAATTATGATCTTTGTTAGTCTCTTACACCCACACAATTCTCTAACCTTTGTAGCTACCACTAACTTTCTCTCGTGCATGCACACGCCCTCCTCGCCCTCCCCCTCCGTCGGCATTCTATCCACCGAGCACATTCATTTTTTTTCTTTAGGTCGTTCTCCCAGAGTCTTCACAACTCCTTTCCGACACACACCGATCGATAAACCTCTCCAGCGATGCCTGCCTACAACATACACACACCTTCAATCTCCTCCTTTATGTGTCCTTGCCTCGTGTCTCTCATACGGTCAGACACACGTGTAAACTCTCGCCCCTCTTTTCATCGATCTCACAACCGCACACTCCTCCCCGTATCTAGCTAGTAGTTGGGCCTCTCGCACCACCTCCTAGCTCCATTCTCTCTGTCTATCCGTCTCGCTGGGCCTTATTTGCCTCTAACAAATGGACGTACACCGACCGATCTCTCGCTATACATATAGCTAGCTAGGTCCTTATAACTCGTTTTTACCCACACGTCAATCGATCTACCTCATTAGTTGTGTCTCTCCCTTCCTCCGACAAACAACAATTGATCTACCGATCTAGTTAGGTTTGCTTACCAAACACATGGTTCCCCTTCATCATCCATGGATGCGTCCCGACAGATCTATCACGCACAGGCACACACAGAAACACATCCCCACTCTTATTGATAACATTGCAGTTCCACCCTCAGTTTGTCTAGTAGGTTTCTCCCACCATCTTCGAGAAGCAACTCCATCACCCATCCAGCACTCTGCCCCTCTCCCTCCCTCTCCCTCCCTCTCTCTCTCCTCTCTCTCTCTCTCTGTGTCCCATCATATTTCCCGTCCTTCAGTTATGTATGGATGTCGACCGATCCCCCTCAAGACATAGCTGGGTCTCTCCTTCTGAACACATATATGAGTCGTTCTACCCCTATAGTTAGGCCTCTGCCAACCCCTCCCCCACCCCTCCCCCCACACACACCGATACATCGAGCACTCTAGTTGTCTCCCTGCCACACACAACTTGACATGTGCCTCTAAACGTTCCGGTAGGCCAGTCGCCCTATATCTTAGACTTGCACACACACACAATTTCGATGGCTCTCTTCATCGATCTCGCACCCACCCACTTGATCCTCTCTTCGACTCTATCAATAGCTATGACCCCTCCCTCTCTTCTCGTGAATTGCCCGACCCTCTATGTATGATATGGATAGGCCTCCATTTCACACACATTGCATGCAAAATTTTGTTTGAGAAGTCATCGACACATATTCCCACAAATAATTCACGAAATCAACCCCCACCCCACCCCCACCCCAAAACAAAAAACACTCACGAACATGATTTGTATCTCTCTCACACACCCACGTAGGAGGGGGACGTGCACGAAGAGAAGAGGTGAATGCACGCGCATGTACCCCCGTCTCTTTCCCAACCACACCCGCGCGGGTACACTGTGGAGTTCATTTCTGTACGAAAAAGGCAGCCCACGTGGTAATTTGGCACGTGTACTGGTTGTCCACTTGGTGGAGGGAGGATCGTCTACCACGGGTGAACAAACAAATTGCGACTTGACGTGTTATGTTAAAAAAAGAGGCAAACCATGTGGGGCCTACCTTAGAGGCAAGGCTCTATACACTGGAGTACTTTTGATGTGTCCCATCAACTCGCAGAACGAGGAGAAGCTTGCTAGTACGCCGTCTCCCCCGTTCCTAAATATAAGTCTTTGTAGAGATTTCACCATGAACCACATGCGGATGTATATAGATGCATTTTAAGTGTAGATTCATTCATTTTGTTCCGTATGTAGTGGAATCTCTACAAAGACTTATCTACTAGTAATAGCTAGCCCCCACTACTAGGAATTCTCTATCCTCTCCTTGAGCCACATCATCAAAATTGATGTAGCCGTTAGATGAAGTAAATCAGTCCATAATAGCCGTCTGATCTAGACGTTGAGAGGCTCCGCACTAAGCCACATGCAAGCATGCAGAAATACCGTGGCACATGCATGTGAGTGGGTTTTAAATCACATCAACATGTCTGCATGCAAGCATGCACCGGTAGCATGCATGTAAGTGAGCTTTTAAGTCCCATTAACATGTCAAAAAGAAAAATATAATCCCATTATGCAGTAGGAGTTGGCTGATCTTTTTTCCTTACGTAGGATGAGCTAAATGATGATGGGAGTTTATTTGGTTTGGCTACCACATTTGTAATGCGGTTATAGAGTTTTTTTTTAGTTCTATGAAATCGATAATTTTGCGCAGAGAGATATACCGCTGTTCCGCGGCAACGTGCGGGGACTCATCTAGTAATATTTAGGAACGGAGGGAGTACTATGTAAAGAGTTAGGTGTCGCACGGTGATAGTGTGAGGTGGGCCATGTAATCACTGAGCCCGCGTGTTTTCATTTCTCTTGCACGCCTCCGCTGTAAGAATGGAGAAAATTGTAATCTAGTAGTAGTACCTCCTTTTGCCAAAAGCGTGGGACATCCAGTAGTCCTACCACCTCAGTAATAAAGACCAATGAGCCGTCAAATCACATAGACCCAGCAGTAACCATCACTCTTGCGCCAGTGAGAGGTCGTGTCTGCTCTGCCCGGGCATGAATGTGGCACCGATTCTTTGGAGCGGCGCTGACCGTTTCAGGCGGGAAGCGCGCGCAGGCGATGGAGGGGCTTTGGGTGGGCCAGGATGGTCAGGAGGGGGCGTGGCAGCTGTCCGGATGTCCCTACCGGACACGCCCGGAAACGAGAGGATGCACTCACTCTCGCAGCTAAAATCGTACACTACACAACATCTCTCTGTAGGAGTAGGTCGATCTGTCGCTCTCTCTAACACACACACATGCTGTTAAACACGCACACACACACACGCGCGCGCGCACACACGCACGCACCTTCGTCCTGTTGCACCTTCTAACTTGAGGTCTCGTGTTCGATAACTACACTTGAGCATAATTTCTGCCAGGAGGATTCTTTGACTGGTCAAAATATTTTCTAGAGTTTGCATGCTTCACACTCTCTCTCCAATATATATATACACGCTGGAGCCTCAGCGCTTGTAGTTGCTCTCTTCACACTCTCTCGCCCTCTCTCTCCGTTCCGAATTACTTGTCGCAGGTATGGATGTATCTAGATGTATTTTAGTTCTAGATACATCCATTTCTTCGACGAGTAATTTGGAACGGAGGGACTAGTTGCTCTCTTCACACTCTCTCGCCCTCTCCAGATCTAAACAAGACTTCGTTGGCCTCTCTCTCCCCTCACTGCTGCTCAAAGAGCCGGCAGGATCCGTCCGCTGGGAAGGGAAGGAGGCTTAACGCTGTCGCCGTCGGCGAGGGACTACCGGCGCAGCTGTTCACTTTCCACCCAGCGGCGGCGCGGGAGGGCCTCCGACCCCTTCTTCTTCGCCGCCGTCCCGTCGCCCACCGAACCACGCCCCAAGAACCTTAAGGTATAATTTACTTACTCCACATGCATTGCTCTAGCTGCATGTATACCATGAATCTAGGACGTGGTTCAAAGAGGAAAGGAGTGGGGGAAAGTAGTGGGAAAAGTTGTATATAGCATGAATCTAGGACGTGGTTCAAAGAGGAAATGAAGGGGGAAAGTTGTATAGCATGAATCTAGGACGTGGTTCAAAGAGGAAAGGAATGGGGGAAAGTAGTGGGGAAAGTTGTATCGCATAAATCTAGGACGTGGTTCAAAGAGGAAAGGAAGGAAAGGCTGTAGAGTTTGAGCAGGACTAGATTTGCTGCGCTCACATAGGGAAAGGTGTCTAAAGATAACAAAACTGGGACCAACACAAATATGCTCCTTGGTTGTTTGTTCTTTGTTGCAACAGACTGTGCATGACCACAGTACATCGGTAGATGCACATGGTGCTGGTGCGTCCACTGTCCCGTGCAACTCATTAGCTGTTGTTAATCTAAGGCCCATGTTTGGTTAAAAACTCCCTAGTCCCTACCTGCTTGGTTCCAGGGACTAAACATGGACTAGAGGTTATTAAATGACATGCTAAAAGACCATGTTACCCCTAGTAATGAACTAATAGAGACAAGGTGCGATGCGTGGCAGGGGCAACTGTTGGAAAAAGTCCCAAAAAGACTCCCTCGGGGTCTTCTTTCTTTAGTCCCAAATGCCCACTTTTAGTCCCTAAAAGTCCCTCCTCTTTGGTTTAGATGGGACTGACACGGAGTTTTTTTAGTCCCTACACCAAAATGTCCCTGTAAACAAACACCCTCTAATAATGCCGCTGGAAAATTGATGCAATGCCACAGTTAAAAGCAAATTACATGTTTAACGAATTTTATTGTTAATATAATCTCTATGTTAATATTAATCAATGCCACCGTTTGAGAAATGCTACTGTCTTGCTTTCTTTCCCATTTAGATAAGGTAGATGCTTCTTTTTGTTGGCTTCTGTGTCATCCACCATTATTGACCACTAATTGTTTCCTTTGCACCTCTGTGTAAACAGGGTTATCTACTTCACCTCGTTGCCATTGTGACCTTTTGTTGCACTGCACAAAACACTTTTGTTTTAAGAGTGTTTTGTGCAGTTCAACCAAAATGTCACACCGACAACGTTGCTTGATTGCTTGATCTTAGTGGAACTGCACAAGAGGAGATCTTACTTCCTATCCGTTAAGGCGAATTTGGTTCAGATCTTCTTCTTGTGAGTTGTTTGAATTCCGCATCATGAGAGGTCAGTACTAGCCTTCTTTCACATGATTCTGCAGTGTGCATTCATATGTTGTGCTACTTGTACGATAATGTTGCTTGATTTTAGTGAACTGCACAAATGGAGACAAGACTTCCAATCTGTATGTGCACCGTAATATCCCATTGAGGTAAGATAAGGATATTTCACAACTGCTGGCCTGTATTTTGCCACTTTCATCAGAAAATTAAGTTTAGTACTATACTTGTGCTCCCTAATTGACATGCCAAATCTTACATTGAAGGCGAAGCTTGTCTGTTATTGAACCAAGTGATGAAGGGGAAGAACAAGCGGAAGAAAAACAAAAATCAACTCCCGGTGCTGTAATGAAGCACTGGAACTGTGATGACACAAGTAATGATATAGTTTTGCATCTTAATTTATTGCTATGGCTGGAACGAGCAATTGTTTTGCCACTGATTTGATGCCACTCTTAATGTAATATGTAATTATCTCTACTTGTGCAAACAGGGATCTTCTTTGAAGATACCATATATTTTAGTGGAACTGCACAAGAAGATGTTGGAAACATTAAACTAATCGAGGAGTATATAGTAAGCATGGCCACCACCGTAGATAGCAACAGATGGTTCCGGAGAAGTGCTTCATCTGTATGCTCTACACAATAAGCCTCCTAACAAAGGTTGGTACTCGCCCACTGATTTCATCCATATGATTGAGCTTTGTCATCTCTATTGGTGTTGTGCTACTGTTTAGATACTGTCATGAAAAAGTGGTATTGTCCTTGAGAAGTGCTTCATCTGTGCTGTTTTAAATATTTCCTTTCCTTTTTTCGAGCAAAAAGGGATGCTAGCATTTAGTAGTCCTCTTGTCTTTGCACAACAGGATCATCTTCCTCTGAAGAAGAATATGGAGTACGTGAAGTGACTAGTTCCGATTATGCCAGGATGAAGAAGCCCTGTCTATCTTCTCATCAGAAGGAGCAGTTGAAGGATGGTTACATTACTCCCCACAAGACCAAACTAACTTCAGCTCAGAAGGACTGACAAAATCTCCATTTTTTGCTGTGATGCGCGAGTACAATGTTGTTCTAGGATTCTTTCTGGTGAGTTCCATTTTTCTAAAAGTGTGCTCTACATGGACCATGTATGTGCCTGTTGAAACTGTCAATTCATAGTACAGTTTGCTTTATACTAATCACTTTTTTGTATTTGTGCAAACAGGGGTGCTCAGCTTGATTTCAATGGGAACTGCACAAAATGTTCATGAATACATCGAATCATTCATTTCCACCACAAGAAAGGAGGTGCCGATAAGTTCAAGGCGTTGCAACATATAAGGGCGAAATCATACAAGCTACGCGCGAATTTGGTTGATTTTGGTGGAACTGCACAAAAAGAACAACTGGTTTATTTAGCACGAGGTGCCATGTCAATGTCCGAACTGATGGCAAACCCTGCCCATTCCACAATCGTAGGCATTTGATATTTTGGAATGGGACAACCTTGTCAAATTTTGCTCATTGATTTTAGCAAGACATGCATTTGATATTTTCGAATGGGACGCCCTTTGCTGTCAGCAGCGTCGATCAATTTTTTCTTTATTCTTTAGTTGTGAAGTAAATATTGCCTCTGACATGTGAGTCGCTGAGATGCATAATCATCGATTGTTTTGAATGTTCTCTATGAATTGCCAGGCCTGTGTGTTTGATTGCAATGTACAGAAACGCTAAAAAGCTGCTCAAACTCTTTGTACTCCTTCTGTTCCTTTTTACTTCGCACATTGTGAAAGTGCATACTTTTTTGTATAAGATTGGTCAAAGTAGAGATACTTTGACTGCAGACAAAACTTGTATGCAGACTAGAAAGGACCGGAGGGAGTACATGTGAAACTGCTGCAAACGAGGTGATCACCCTGGGAATAATGCTAGTATAGTATTGTTTTGCATGTTCATCCAATGCCAGTGATACAGGAATTCGAACTAATCGAAATAAATTCATTCATACACGGTCGGATTTCATATAAACATGCCGGATTTCATTACATTTCATACATTCTTCAACTAAAAAGGGGTGCGCTGGAGGTATAATTAATTAACCGAAGCTACCCACCTGTGTCCCGCTGAGCCGAACAGAAGCTTCATGACTTAACTGCAGTTGATAACCCACAAGTATAGGGGATTCGCAATAGTTTTCGAGGGTAGAGTATTCAACCCAAATTTATTGATTCGACACAAGGGGAGCCAAAGAATATTCTCAAGTATTAGCAGCTGAGTTGTCAATTCAACCACACCTGGAAACTTAATATTTGCAGCAAATTGTTTAGTAGCAAAGTAATATGATAGTGGTGATAACGGTAACAAAAGGTAAGGTAGTAAAAGCAATGTTTTTGGTATTTTGTAGTGACGATAGCAATAGCAATGGAAAAGTAAATAAGCGAAGAACAATATATGGAAAGCTCATAGGCAATGGGTCAGTGATGGAGAATTATGTCGGATGCGGTTCATCATGTAACAGTCATAACCTAGGGTGACACAGAACTAGCTCCAGTTCATTGATATAATGTAGGCATGTATTCCCAATATAGTCACACGTGCTTATGGAAAAGAACTTGCATGACATCTTTTGTCCTACCCTCCCATGGCAGCGGGGTCCTTACGGAAACTAAGGGATATTAAGGCCTCCTTTTAGTGGAGAACCGAAGCAAAGCATAAACACATAGTGAATACATGAACTCCTCAAGCTACGGTCATCACCGGTAAGTATCCTAATTATTGTCACTTCGGGGTTAATGGATCATAACACATAATAGGTGACTATAGACTTGCAAGATAGGATCAAGAACACTCATATATTGATGAAAACATAATAGGTTCAGATCTGAAATCATGGCACTCGGGCCCTAGTGACAAGCATTAAGCATAGCAAAGTCATAGCAACATCAATCTCAAAATATAGTGGACACTAGGGATCAAACCCTAACAAAACTAACTCGATTACATGATAGATCCCATCCAACCCATCACCGTCCAGCAAGCCTATGATGGAATTACTCACGCACGGCGGTGAGCATCATGAAATTGGTGATCGAGGATGGTTGGTGATGACGATGGCGATGGATTCCCCTCTCTGGAGCCGTGAACGGACTCCAGATCAGCCCTCCCGAGAGGTTTTAGGGCTTGGCGGCGGCTCCGTATCGTAAAAGGCGATGATTTCTTCTCCCTTATTTTTTTTCTTATCGAAACTCGATATATGGAGGTGGAGTTGGAGTCGGAGAGGCAACAAGGGGGCCACGAGGTAGGGGGCGCGCCCCACCCTCGTGGCAAGATGGTGGGCCCCCTGGCCTTCATCTTTGGCAGGTATTTTTCTTATTTTCTGAAAAGTGTCTCCGTGAAGTTTCAGGTCATTCCGAGAACGTTTGCTCCTGCACATAAATAACACCATGGTAATTCTGCTGAAAACAGCGTCAGTCCGGGTTAGTTCCATTCAAATCATGCAAGTTAGAGTCCAAAACAAGGGCAAAAGTGTTTGGAAAAGTAGATACGTTGGAGACGTATCAACTCCCCCAGCTTAAACCTTTGCTTGTCCTCAAGCAATTCAGTTGACAAACTGAAAGTGATAAAGAAAAACTTTTACAAACTCTGTTTGCTCTTGTTGTTGTAAATATGTAAAGCCAGCATTCAAGTTTTCAGCAAAGATTATAACTAACCACAATTTGCAATAACGCATAGGTCTCAAGTTTACTCATATCAATAGCATAATCAACTAGCGAGCCATAATAATAAAACTCAGATGACAACACTTTCTCAAAACAATCATAATATGATATAACAAGATGGTATCTCGCTAGCCCTTTCTGAGACCGCAAAACATAAATGCAGAGCACCTTTAAAGACCAAGGACTGACTAGACATTGTAATTCATGGTAAAAGAGATCCAGTCAAGTCATACTCAATGTAAACTAACAGTAATGAATGCAAATGACAGCGGTGCTCTCCAACTGGTGCTTTTTAATAAGAGGATGATGACTCAGCATAAAAGTAAATAGATAGGCCCTTCGCAGAGGGAAGCAGGGATTTGTAGAGGTGCCAGAGCTCGGTTTTGAAACAGAGGTGAATAATATTTTGAGGTATACTTTCATTGTCAACATAACAACCAAGAGATGGCGATATCTTCCATGCTACACACATTATAGGTGGTTCCCAAACAGAATGGTAAAGTTTATACTCCCCCTTCCACCAACAAGCATCAATCCATGGCTTGCTCGAAACAACGAGTGCCTCCAACTAACAAGAGTCCCAGGGGGAGTTTTGTTTGCAATTATTTTGATTTAGTTTGCATAAAGCATGGGACTGGGCATCCCGGTGACCAGCCATTTTCTCGTGAGTGAGGAGCGGAGTCCACTCCTCTTGAGAATAACCCGCCTAACATGGAAGATACAGACAACCCTAGTTGATACATGAGCTATTCGAGCATACAAAACATGGATATTTATTTGAAGGTTTAGAGTTTGGCACATACAAATTTACTTGGAACGGCAGGTAGATACCGTATATAGGTAGGTATAGTGGACTCATGTGGAATAACTTTGGGGTTTAAGGATTTGGATGCACAAGCAGTATTCCCGCTTAGTACAGGTGAA
>NC_053025.1:33565374-33584253 GCF_003073215.2 Triticum urartu
TAGGCGGACGGTTCCGTCTCTGCTGCCTTTGAAAGGCTTTTTCCCCTGACCTGGTCGAGAACCCCTGAATCCAGCGTTGACCGCCGTATTATCTGGGCTATCTTCTTTATTTTGTCGTTTGTTTTTATTGCGTCGTGGTTTTCCATTGCCATCCCTGACTTCAGATGTGCTTGGGTCGCTGGTGCTACTGCGGGCTAACCAGCTATCTTCGCCCGCGCAAAAGCGGGTCATGAGGCTTGTTAGGGCTTCCATTGTTCTCGGTTTTTCTTGGCCGAGGTGTCTGGCAAGCCATTCGTCTCGGACGCTGTGTTTGAAAGTTGCTAAGGCTTCGGCGTCCAGACAGTCGATGATTTGGTTCTTCTTAGTGAGAAACCTGTTCCAAAGCTTTCGGGCGGACTCTCCGGGCTGTTGAATTATATGGCTTAAATCGTCTGCATCCAGAGGTCGGACATAGGTCCCTTGAAAATTAGCCCGAAAAGTGTCCTCGAGCTCCTCCCAACTTCCAATTGAGTTTCCGGGGAGGCTTTTTAGCCAGTGCCGAGCTAGTCCTTTAAGCTTGAGGGGCAAGTATTTGATGGCATGGAGATCGTCTCCGCGAGCCATATGGATATGGAGGATAAAGCCCTCAACTAGACCCCAGGGTCTGTGGTCCCGTCGTACGCCTCTATGTTCACTGGTTTGAATCCTTCTGGGAATTCGTGGTCCAGCACCTAATCGGTGAAACATAGGGGGTGTGCGGCACCCCTGTATTGGGATAAGCCATAGTATTCGGACAGTTGTAGTATTCGGTTTTGATTTTGTGCCGGAGTATGCTTCCTAGATCCATAGATGGATCTGGTCGTACCGGATTTTTGGCGCAAGTCCTCACGTAGATCGTGTGTTGACTTATGTGCGACTTTGTTAGCCGCTCTATCACGGTCACAAGGTGGTGGATCCGGCCAGTTGGCCATTTCATTTTTTGGCTGTGTGGGCTCTAAGGCCTCATCATCGAATTCAGGTAATAGCTTGCGCTTTGGATAGCTCTTTGTGTGGTAACTTCAACCGTACTTTGCTTCGTTGTCGAGCACTTTGTTCCACCTGCTGTTGAGCATATTTTTTGCGGCCTTAAGCCTTTGCTTCTGCTTCTTCAGACTCCTCGCTGTGGCAATAAGCCTTCTGCAGAGGTTCTCTTGCTCCAAGTGTGCTTCCGGGATGATGTGTGCATCTTCGTCCGGACTGTTTTCCTCCCGAGAGGGGGTTTGATGAGGTTTATCCTCGGCGTCGCCGTGTTCGGACGTCGGATCCGTACTATGTTTGCCGCTTGCAGCATCACCGTGCTCGGCCGCCGGGGCAATGTGGTCGTCGTTTCCTCTAGAGTCGACTAGACTGTTATTTTCTCTTGTGCTGTTATCGCTGTTTTTCCTATGGCGGGACGTAGAGTGGCGCCGCTGACGTCGGCGCTTGGGTTGCTTCTTGGAGGGAGCATCCTCCGCTGTCTCTTCGCCATTGCCTTCTTTGGGTGTATCCACCATGTATATGTCATGTGATGAAGTGCTGTCCGGCGCCCCTGTGGGCGCTGGTTCCTGTTCGTCTCCTGCATCTTCGTCCATGCCGTCGATGTCTTCGGAGTCGAAGTTGAGCATGTCGGTTAAGTCGTCGACAGTGGCTACTAAGTGGGTGGTGGGTGGGCAGCGAATTTCTTCGTCGTCCGCATCCCATTCTAGCCGGACATAGTTCGGCCAAGGTTCTCCTGACAAGGAGAGAGACCTTAATGAATTTAGCACATCGCGAAAGGCGAGTGCTGAAAGATATCCGCGGAGGTGAACTCCATGATCGGCGCCCAGTCGGATTCGATAGGCACGGATGCAGGCGGCTCGGAGTCCGTGGCCGGAGACGAATCCAGTGGTTCGGCGACACGGCTCTCGTAAGGGGTGAAGTCAGTATCCGGCTCCATCGCCACTGAGAGTGCGGCCTCCATGGCGGGGTCTATCCCTCCGTCCTGGATGGCGCAATTTGCTCCGGATTGAAGGCCGGAGTAGTTGCAGATGCGATCTCCCGAACACTGTCCGACGGCAGAGTTACGTCATGCTCGTCGTGATTGTGCGGCGCACCTGACATGGGCTCGAATCCGTCGAAGATCAAGTCTCCGCGGATGTCGGCAGTGTAGTTTAAGTTTCCGAACCTGACCTGATGGCCAGGGGCGTAGCTCTCGATCTGCTCCAGATGGCCAAGCGAATTGGCCCGCAGTGCGAAGCCGCCGAATACGAAGATCTGTCCGGGGAGGAAAACCTCACCCTGGACCGCATCGCTACCGATGATCGAAAGGAGCCATCAAGCCTTACGGTGACGACACAGTGGAACTCTCAATGAAAGCACCAATGTCGGTGTCAAAACCGGCGGATCTCGGGTAGGGGGTCCCGAACTGTGCGTCTAAGGCGGATGGTAACAAGAGGCAGGGGACACGATGTTTACCCAGGTTCGGGCCCTCTTGATGGAGGTAATACCCTACGTCCTGCTTGATTGTTCTTGATGATATGAGTATTACAAGAGTTGATCTACCACGAGATCGTAGAGGCTAAACCCTAGAAGCTAGCCTATGGTATGATTGTATGTTGTCCTACGGACTAAACCCTCCGTTTATATAGACACCGGAGGGGGCTAGGGTTACACAGAGTCGGTTACAAGGGAGGAGATCTACATATCCGTATTGCCTAGCTTGCCTTCCACGCCAAGGAGAGTCCCATCCGGACACGGACGAAGTCTTCAATCTTGTATCTTCATAGTCCAACAGTCCGGCCAAAGGATATAGTCCGGCTGTCCGGAGACCCCTAATCCAGGACTCCCTCAGTGAGAACCACCTATCATACCACATCACACCATTTTAATAGCATGTTGGCATGCAAGGTAAACCATTATAAGCTCCTAGCTAATCAAGCATGGCACAAGAAACTATGATCTCTAGTTGTCATTGCAAACATGTTTATTCATAATAGGCTGAATCAGGAACGATGAACTAATCATATTTACAAAAACAAGAGAGGTCGAGTTCATACCAGCTTTTCTCATCTCAGTCAGTCCATCATATATCGTCATAATTGCCTTTCACTTGCACGACCGAATGATGTGATAATAATAATAGTGCACGTGCATTGGACTAAGCTGGAATCTGCAAGCATTCAATAAACAGGAGAAGACAAGGCAATATGGGCTCTTTTGTCAGATCAACAATAATGCATATAAGAGCCACTTCAACAATTTAATTATGGTCTTCTCCTATCGACCCCCAAAGAAAAGAAAAGAAATAAAACTATTTACACGGGAAAGCTCCCAACAAGCAAAAGAAGAACATGAAATCTTTTTGGGTTTTCTTTTTAATTACTACTACAAGCATGGAAAGTAAACTAATTAAAAGCTACAACTATTTTTTGTTTTTCTTAAGGTTTATTAAACACACAAGAAGAAAGCATAAAAAGGAAAATAAACTAGCATGGATGATACAATGAAAAAGTATGAGCACCGACATCTAGCAATGAGTGTGTGAACATGAATGTAATGTCGGTGAGAAATACGTACTCCCCCAAGCTTAGGCTTTTGGCCTAAGTTGGTCTATGGCCACGGTTGGCCTGGCGGATATCCATAGTAATAGTTGGGGTCGTACTGAGATGCAGCGGCTATCGCCTCCTGAGCTGCAGCGTGGCGACGAGCGGCCTCCGCCCTCCTCTCGTACTCATCTGCCTCCTCTCTGGTAATAACATATCTTCCTTTTGCCTGATAATCAAAGAAGGCAGGAGCAGGGAGAGTAATACGGACAGCACACCGTCTGTCAAAGATTAAGCGATACTGGAGAGGTGATTCATTCCTCTCACAAAACTGGTGGTGAACCATAGCATTAAAGTCTAGGTAAGCAGGAGGCAATTCAATATCATCATTACGCGTATGGTACACCAAGAAAATCAGCTAAGCGGGTTGCATAAATTCCACCAAAGAATCTCCATTAAATCTATTAAGATGCAACCTACGTGCAACAATGGCTCCCAAATTATAAGATTTATCTCCTAACACAGCACTCCTAAGAATACTGAGGTCAGGGACACACATATGACATGCTTCATCTTTACCATTTATGCACCTACCTATGAAGAGAGCAAAATAATGTATAGCAGGAAAGAATGCTCCCTATGGTAGCTTGTGTTATATCTCTAGATTCCCCCACAGTTATACTAGCAAGAAAATCTCTAAATTCAGATTTGCGAGGTTCCTGATACTACCCCATTGTGGAAGTTTGCAAGCAGTGGTAAAATCCTCTAAGTCCATAGTATAAGATTTTTCATAGAGATCAAACAGGACAGTTGGAGAATTACGTGAAGATGAAAATTCAAACCTCCTCACAAAGGTACTAGTGAGATAGTGGTACTGGCGGCACTTTTCTTCCTCGAAGCTCACAAGATCAGCGTTACGCAAATATGCGTTAAATTCTTCCTTAATTCCCGCTCGATCCATAAAGTTTTCCGAAGGCCATTCACAAGGACGCACTGGAGCGTCTCTTGGTGGCTCTTCATCAGCATCACGCATTGCAAGCCTGGGTCCTTGCTTCCTTGAAGAACCACCTTGGTACATTTTCCTAAGCATATTTCTTCCTCTGAAAAATTCTGAAATTTTTTAGTAACTTCAAAATAAAAGTAAACCAAACTCAATAATATTGATAGCAACTACTCCTACAAGTGCCTAGAGCCTATATCATGCATCAAAACTACTTGGAACCATATAAATTTGACATGCAAGCTCAAGAACATGGTCACCTAGGCAAGCATAAATTTGCAATGAATAAAGCACTAGAACAAAAACTAATTGGACCAATGGAGGAGTCACATACCAAGGAACAATCTCCCCAAGCAGTTTTGTGAGAGGTGCTTTGAGCAAGGAGATCGAAAATGGCAGCAAAATGAGCTTGGACTCGGGTTTGAGCTGGATATTCGTGTTTGTGGGAGGAAGAAGGAGTGTGTGGGTGAAAGGATAAGTGGAGGAGGGCCACCGTGGGCCCACGAGGCAGGGGCGCGCCCCTGACCCTCGTGGCCAGGTGCCAGCTCCTCCTGCTGTGTTCTCAGTGCCAAATATTCTCAAATATTCCAGAAAAAATCATATTTAAATTTCAGGGCATTTGGAGAACTTTTATTTTCGGGGTATTTTTATATTGCACGGATAATCAGATAACAGACAGAAAATATATTTTTTATTTTATTTAATATAAATAACAGAAAGTAAAAGTGGGGGTACAGAAGGTTGTGCCTTCTAGTTTCATCCATCTCATGCTCATCAAAAGGAATCCACTAACAAGGTTGATCAAGTCTTGTTAACGAACTCATTCCGAATAACATGGAACCGGAGAAATTTCGAATAACACTATGTTACCTCAACGGGGATATGCACATCCCCAATAATAAGAATATCATATTTCTTCTTGACAGTAGGAAGAGGAAATTCAAAACCTCCAAATATAATCGATGGAATTTTTCCAATAGAGTTGATACTATGAACTTGAGGTTGTTTCCTCGGAAAGTGTACCGTATGCTCATTACCATTAACATGAAAAGTGACATTGCCTTTAGTGCAATCAATAACAGCCCCTGCAGTATTCAAAAAGGGTCTTCCAAGAATAATAGACATACTATCGTCCTCGGGAATATCAAGAATAACAAAGTCGTTAAAATAGTAACGTTTGCAACTACAACAGGCACATCCTCACAAATACCGACAGGTATAGCAGTTGATTTATCAGCCATTTGCAAAGATATTTCAGTAGGTGTCAACTTATTCAAATCAAGTCTACGATATAAAGAGAGAGGCATAACACTAACACCGGCTCCAAGATCACATAAAGCAGTTTTAACATAGTTTCTTTTAATGGAGCATGGTATAGTGGTACTCCTGGATCTCCAAGTTTCTTTGGTATTCCACCCTTAAAAGTATAATTAGCAAGCATGGTGGAAATTTCAGCTTCCTGGTATCTTTCTTTTATTTGTAACAATATCTTTCATATACTTAGCATAAGGATTCATTTTGAGCATATCAGTTAATCGCATACGCAAAAAGATAGGTCTAATCATTTCAGCAAAGCGCTCAAAATCCTCATCATCCTTTTTCTTGGATGGTTTGGGAGGAAAAGGCATGGGTTTCTGAACCCAAGGCTCTCTTTCCTTTACCGTGTTTCCTAGCAACAAAGTCTTTCTTATCATAACGTTGATTCTTTGATTGTGGGTTATCAAGATCAACAGCAGGTTCAATTTCTATATCATTATCATTACTAGGTTGAGCATCATCATGAACATTATCATTAACATTATCACTAGTTTCAGGTTCATTACCAGATTGTGTTTCAGCATCAGAAATAGAAATATCATTTGGATTCTCAGGTGTTTCAAATAGGTTCACTAGAAGCATGCAAAGTCCTATCATTTTTCTTTTTCTTCCTTTTAGAAGGACTAGGTGCATCTATATTATTTCTCTAAGAATCTTGCTCAATTCTCTTAGGGTGGCCTTCAGGATACAAAGGTTCCTGAGTCATTCTACCAGTTCTAGTAGCCACTCTAACAGCATAATCATTATTCTTACTATTCAATTCATTGAGCAAATCATTTTGAGCTTTAAGTACTTGTTCTACTTGAGTGGTAACCATAGAAGCATGTTTACTAATAAGTTTAAGTTCACCTTTAACATTAGCCATATAATCACCCAAGTGTTCAAGCATATTTGAATTGTATTTCAATTGTCTACCAAAATAAGCATTAAAGTCTTCTTGCTTAGCCATAAATTTATCAAACTCATCTAAGCATGGGCTAGCAAATTTAGTAAATGGGATTTCAGCTTTATCATATCTATAGAGAGAATTTACCTTTACTACCTGTGTCGGGTTATCAAGACCATGAGTTTCTTCAATAGGTAATGGATTAAGATCTATGTTTCTTCAACAGGCGGTAAATTAAGACCATGTATTTCTTCAATAGGAGGTAAATTCTTAACATCTTCAGCTTTAATACCTTTTTCTTTCATAGATTTCTTTGCCTCTTGCATATCTTCAGGACTGAGAAATAGAACACCCCTCTTCTTCGGAGTTGGTTTAGGAATAGGCTCAGGAGTTGACTCAGGAAGTGTCCAATTATTTTCATTTGTCAACATATTATTCAATAGAATTTCAGCTTCATCCGGTGTGTTTTCCCTGAAAACAGAACCAGCACAACTATCCAGGTAATCTCTGGAAGCATCGGTTAGTCCATTATAAAAGATATCAAGTATTTCATTTTTCTTAAGAGGATGATCAGGCAAAGCATTAAGTAATTGGAGAAGCCTCCCCCAAGCTTGTGGGAGACTCTCTTCTTCAATTTGCACAAAATTATATATATCCCTTAAGGCAGCTTGTTTCTTATGAGCAGGGAAATATTTAGCAGAGAAGTAATAAATCATATCCTGGGGACTACGCACACAACCAGGATCAAGAGAATTAAACCATATCTTAGCATCACCCTTTAATGAGAACGGAAATATTTTAAGGATATAAAAGTAACGAGTTCTCTCATCATTAGTGAACAGGGTAGCTATATCATTTAATTTAGTAAGATGTGCCACAACAGTTTCAGATTCATAGCCATGAAAAGGATCAGATTCAACCAAAGTAATTATATCAGGATCAACAGAGAATTCATAATCCTTATCAGTAACAAATAGGTGAAGTAGCAAAAGCAGGGTCAGGTTTCATCCTAGCATTTAGAGATTGCTTATTCCATTTAGCTAATAACCTCTTAAGTTCGTATCTATCTTTGCAAGCTAAAATAGCTAAAGCAGCTTCTTTTCAAAAACATAACCCTCAGGAATAACAGGAGTCTTCATCATCACTTTCATCAATTATCAGATTCAATATTTTCATTCTCTCTAACCCTAGCAAGTTGTTCATCAAGAAATTCACCAAGTGGCACAAGTAGTATCAAGCGTAGAAGTAGTTTCACATAAGTATTGTCCAGTGTCAAAACCGGCGGATCTCGGGTAGGGGGTCCCGAACTGTGCGTCTAAGGCGGATGGTAACAGGAGGCAGGGGACACGATGTTTACCCAGGTTCGGGCCCTCTTGATGGAGGTAATACCCTACGTCCTGCTTGATTGTTCTTGATGATATGAGTATTACAAGAGTTGATCTACCACGAGATCGTAGAGGCTAAACCCTAGAAGCTAGCCTATGGTATGATTGTATGTTGTCCTACGGACTAAACCCTCCGGTTTATATAGACACCGGAGGGGGCTAGGGTTACACAAGGTCGGTTACAAGGGAGGAGATCTACATATCCGTATTGCCTAGCTTGCCTTCCACGCCAAGGAGAGTCCCATCCGGACACGGACGAAGTCTTCAACACTACAAAAAATACACTTCCATGATGATACGTGTTTGTCACAGTAGGTCGCATTTTCTGTCATGCATGTACATCCATGACGATTTTATGACAGAATCAAGATAGTCATACATGTGCTGTCGTAGAAGTGTTCCATGACATTACCAAAATTATCATCACGGAAGTGTCCACTTCCATGACGATAAATCCCGCATCACAGAAGTGCTTTCGTCAAGGGTGACCGACACGTGTGCATCCACCGTAACGGAACCGTTAAGCTATCGGGTCGGGTTTTGGATCCGATAACCCGTTAACAGCCCCGACCAATGGGGATTTTCCACGTGTAAAATCATCATTGGCTGGAGGAAACACGTGTCGGCTCATCATTGGGACAGATGTCATCCACTCATTGGACAGAAGGCGCCTATGATACGTCGACACGTGGCACGGCCCAACAAGAGGCCCATTCCTGTGAAAAGGCCGGCCCGTTTGACTTGGTCAAAAGGTGGCGGGCCGGCCCATGTAAAGCCTGTTAACGGCCTGTTCGCATATAGCCCATTTACAGCCCGCTAACCCAAGGCCCGTTACGCCCTATCCGAATTAGGCCCAGTAGCGTCATCTGGGCCACCCAATATGATTCCAGCCCGTTTTCACTTCTGGCCCATGTATGGCCCATGACGTCTTTCGGCCCATATGAGGCCCTATGTAACTCTTGGCCTATTAACGGCCCGTGGTGAAACTGGCCCGTAATGAACAGTGTATCACTTTATACCCATTAACGGCCCGATTATTCTTTGGGCCGTTTCCAGCCCATGTTATCTTTCGGCCTTCTCAGAGCCCATTTATTCTTGGGCTCATTTCCAGCATTCGTTTACTTACGGCCCGTTACTGTCATTTTCTGCTTGTGGGCCAAATTCAGCCCGTGGTTACAGTCGGCCCGTTTGTGGTCCGTTAATACGTTGGGCCGTTTTCATAGCGTCATCAAATACGGCCTATTAACGATGGCCCGTTATGGTCGGCCCATGAACGGACGATTCCAACTCTAGCCCGTTTACGGCCATAATGCGGTCTGTTTGGCCCATGTTTGGCCAATCGATCATACGGCCCGTATAAGGCCCATTGATGATACGGCCCGCAGAAGGCCCATTGTTTCTACGGCCCGTAGAAGGCCCATTGTTTCTACGGCCCGTAGAAGGCCCACTGTTTCTACGGCCAGTAGGAGGCCCAGTGTCACTACAGTAAATATTAGCCCATGGTTATTGTGGCCTAGTTTTAAAAAATAGGTTATTGCAGCCACTAGCTAACCGCGAAAAAGAACTGCAATGACTACAAGCAAACAAATAAACAAGACAACAAGGAAATAAATAAGCAAGCAACTAACGCTAGGCTATCACGGCTATTACACATATTACATCCACTGGGCATCAAAGTTCGCCACCAGTGCAAATATAGGGAACAAAGCAGCATATCATATACACTGGTTGTCAAAGTTGGCGACCAGCGCAAATAAACGCCGCAGCAAAACAAATCCAGAACTGAAACCACTTCAGAAGATCTCAAGAAACAATATCCTGGGTACCCATAATGCTGGCAAGATGCTTAGCAAGCTTATTAACTTTCTCTTGTTTGGCGCTTAAATCCTCCAGCGCTTGTGTTGCACCAGAAATATGCATCAATTCTGCAGGGACTTCCTCAGTCCTTCAGCTTCCTGTCGCAGCACATCTGATCGATGTCTTTCAACTTGAAGTTGAGACTCAAGAAGACGAACTGATTCAGGCAGCGAGTTCGAAGAGCTTGTGCCAGCAGTAGTGGCCAGTAACTCGAACACTACATCAAGACAGGACTTTTGGTTCCCTCACTGTCATCAAGATAGTTTTTATCAGCTTTCTTGGAGACCAACAGGGATGTCTCACTATCTTGAACCTTATCTGCATTACTTCCTTTACCATTGGATAACGCGGTACTGTTCTCCAATATTTTGTCCGCATTCTAAAAGAGAAACAAGCAGACACATCACATGTTTACCATGTTGTATATGAAACTCATTTTGGTAAATGAGTTCAGTAGTAAAGTGGACAGGATAACAGCATGAAACAAACATATATCTATGTACCATGGTCACTTTATGGTCTATACCATTCTAGTTTTTGTTGCCAAATCAAGATAGAGACACAGTTCAAATAATATTTGTTCAAGACAAAGCAGAATAGACAGAATATAAGTGTGGGTAACTATAGAGCAATAACAACACTTGTAATGTGCATGACATGAGAACATAACTGTTTATTCAATTGAAACTGAAATCAACATAGAGCAGGTTACAACAGCAAACCAGTTAAAGAAACAGGTTTAAAACATACCTGTTGCGCCATTGGAGTTTCAATTCCATCCTTCAAATTTGAAAATAGTTGGTATGAGTAAATACAGTCATGCAAGAGCAAAGGAGTATGAACCATAGCTACAGAACCTGACCTGAGAACAAATCTTCTTCTCCTTTAAGCGTTGAGTTGGGATTCGGAGTGGTGGTCCTCGTGCTTTGGGCACTGCAGTTCCCTTACTAACTGCTCGTGTTTGGGTGCTCTGTGGTGGAGACGGTGCTGTGTCAACTGGAACTGGGTTACTATCTGCCGGGGTTGGGGTTAGAAGGGGTGTAGCTGGTTCTCTGTCCAACTGGGTAGGGGTACAATCTGCGAGAGTCTGGGTTATGTGTGGTGGATCTGGTCCTTGGGCAAGTACAACCGTGGTTCTATCTGCATCAACTGGTAGCACTATCTTTTCTGAAGACCGTGTTGTTACTCCCTTAGATACTGCCATCACGCTCTCCAATTCAAATGGCTGATAAACAAGAAAAGTAATTGAAAGTATAGACATTGTATGATAGACAGGTGCAATGGATAGTGGGGAATAAAAGAGGGCATGAAATAATTCATATTATGTTGTCTAACCAAACAGGATAGCATGACATTTCACATATATGATGGCTAACTAAACAGGATAGCATGACACAATTTCACATTATGATGGCTAACTAAAAAAGATGGAAAGACATAGTTCAAAATATGAGACTATGTAAATAGGATGACATGACATAACTATATAATGTGTTTATTAAATAGGTTGGCATGCCATAATTCACATACATTCACAGATAGAATGCCATAATTCAAAATATGATGACTGTAAACACTAAACAGGATGAGATGATATAACTATATGATGTCTTTATTAAATGGGTTGCCATGCCATAATTCAGATAGATGATGTGTATGTACTATGTAAACATGATGGCATGATATAATTCAAATATATGATTTATATAGTAAGCAAGTAAGATGGCAATCCATATATGATGTAAAAACTAAGCAATGCAAGACAACATGCATGACATGGGTAATATAACCCTGCCAAGTTTGAGCATAGACCTCAGGGGGGAAATAGGACTGGTCATCAGTCTCTGAATCCTCCTCTGAGGAGCTCTTTGTAACCAGCAAGATGTCTGCTTCAGCAGGTAGCATTGTCTGCTCTGAATACCTTGTTTTCACTCCAGATACTTCCATCACCGCTTCAAATGGCTGATGCACAGGAAGAGTAGTTGAATATACAAACGTTGTCGACAAATGGAACACGTAATACAAAAAAATGATAGCATGATATAATTCACATACATGATGATTGGCTAAACAGCATGGCATTGCATAATTCACATATATAATGCCTTTGCAACAAGATAGCATTGTATAATTCACATATATAATGTCTTGCAACAAGATGGCAATGCATAATTCACATATATGGTAATTAGACACTGAACAGGTGGCATTCACACAAAGCATGTCTAAACTAATCAAATGACATAGCAATGCGAGACACCATACGCACGATATGAGCAACATAACCCTGCCAAGTTAGGGCATGCACCTCGGGGGGGGGGAATATGACTGGTCATCTGTCTCTGAATCCTCCTCTGAGGAGCTATCGGTAACCAGCAAGATATGCGCTTCGTCAGATAGCATTGTCTGCTCTGAAGACCTTGTTTCCACTCGAATTTGCCATCACCGTGTCAAATGGCTGATGCACAGAAGAGCAGTTGAATGTAATAACATTTTTGACAAATGTAATATGTAACAAAAAGGATGGCCTGATATAATTTACATATAAGATGACTGGCTAAGCAGGATGGCATTGCAAAATTCACATATATGATGCCTGGCTAAACAAGATGGCGTTGCATAATTCACATAAACGATGAATAAACTAAACAGATGGCATTCGCACAAAGGATGTCTAAACTAAGCAGATGACATATTTGATGTATAAAGTAAGCAATGCAAGACACCATATGCATGATATAACCAACATCAGCATGCCAAGTTAGAGCGAAGACCTCAGGGGGTAAATAGGAGTTGTCTTCTCCTTCTGAATCCCCCTCAGAACAGATATCTTCCTCTCGATTACAATACAAAATGCATGGAGGGGGGCTGCCTTTGCGCCTACCATGGAGTGATGTCTGCATGAAATTTTATTGCCACACAAGGCTCGTCTCTTTTGCTCTACATGTTCAGTTCCATTGTTTACAATAACTGTCATGCATAGGAATAAAACATAGTGAGATTATGTAAGGAGTGCATGCAGAAATCCAGAGTGATGGTAGCAACCTGTGGATAGACCCAAAACCAATAATAGCAGGCAGATAATGGCTTCAGTTAAAAAATATAGATAATGGCTTCTTTACTGTTTGTTTCCCACCCAACATGAAACTCATAGTAGACACCGGAGATTAACCAGATAGTAGATAGATACTATTGATAGCGGCCCCGATATGTACCCCACAACCATTTAAAAACTCAAGTTTGACCATTAGTTTGGAGCTGACTCAGAGTCTAATCGGTGAACAGGACGATAAAGTAGCATGTAATATTAAGCGATGCATAACGTAAGCAGACACGAAAGAGTGCGACCTCTCTTGCGGACCCGTGTAGTCCTCGAGGTCATCTGCTCGGTTGATGATGGTAATGCAGTTTTCATGGCTGTCAACGGCAGGGAAGAAGATCTGAGGCGGCGAAAGACAGTTTGGAGGTCAGATCCCTGCTGTGCTGGACCCTTCTGTCGTTGGAGCAGCTGAGCTGGGGTGGACGACGGCGCAGCAGGAGCGGGACAAACCACGCAAGGTTTTCTTTGACAACTATCTGTAAGAGAAGTAATTCTGTAAGGGCTCGTTTGAATTGGAGGATTCCAACAATGCAGGGATAGGAAATAGACAGGAATAGGATAGGAATGCACGTGCAAAACAGAGAATTTAAAAACACAGGATTTCTTGCCAATCTGGGTGTTTGATTCACAACAATTGGAAGATCACAGGATGCAAAGAAGCATGGTGAGATTAAGTCAAACCACAAGAAAATGTACGGTTATAATGCTATTATGCTACTATCTCTTAGTCTTGTGCTTCATGAATAGGAATTTGAAAAGGAGGACAAGTGAAAATTAAAATTCCTACGTTTTTTATTTCAAGGAGACACTAAAGGAACAAATTCGTGTGCTCAGTGGACAATATATATAACATGTAGAGTAAAAAAGAGATGCAACAAGTGTACAACCTCTTTGGCGAAGCTGTCGATCTCAGCGTGATTGGGTTGGCCGGTGAGGATGCTCCGGCTGACTTGGCTGTCGGAGGAGGGGAAGAAGATCTTAGGCGTCTGGAGATGGAGCCGAGGTACTGCTCCGCTGTGATGGAGGGTTTCGTCGTTGGAGCAGCTCCGGTGAGTTGTACGACGCCGAGGCTGAAGCAGGACAAGAGAGAACAACGTTAACCTGAGTGGAATTCTAATAGCATCTCCAATACATGACGTAAAATACATAACCACAAAGTGCTAGATGTAAAATACATCAGCCGCTCATCTCTGAACTTAACTTGAAACTGAATTTAACTGTCGAAACTGAACTTAACTGTCGAAACTGAACTTAACTGTCGAAACTGAATTTTGCTGTCGAAACTGAATTTTGCTGTCGAAACTGGACGCACTAGCAAGGTGAGGCTACACGTCGGTCGACTGACTTTTTCATCTCTGGTCAGTCGATTTTGCAGCCGTTGGATAAAATCAAGGGCCTGCGGTTCATCTTCAACCTCCACCCCCCTGAGGCCAAACAGCAGCCCCCCGCCGCCGCGGTGCCGCCCGCCGCAAACCCCACCGCGGTCCGCCCGCCCCGCCATCCCTCTAGGCCCCCGTGCCGAGCTTTTTTTCGGCGATCCCACGCCACCGCCAACGCCACCACCGGCGACCACCGCCCCCATCCTGAACCCTAAGATAGATAGTGGGGTACCTCTCCGGTGAGCCCCCCTCCCCGCTGCGGCTGGTTCTTCCTTCACCCCGGCGGCATCGGAGTGAAGTGTAGCTAAATCGGAGCAGCATCGCAAGCAAGAGCAAGAGCAGAGAGCAAGCGCGAGCAAGAGCAATAGCAAGAGCAGACCAGGCAGGGGACCGAGAGCAAGAGCAGAGCAGCAGCGCGAGCAAGAGCTAAAGCAGCAGCAGTCCTACTGATGTGGACGTCGCCGAGGGAGCGACGCCGTGGAGGAAGTGGCCGGACGACGCCGCGTGGATGGAGCCGGCCGTGTCGGCTCGGGACCGAGCGCCGGTAGCACCGTGAGATCGAAATCAAGAAGAAAATGCGGCGATTAGTGTACAACCTCTTTGGTGGCGCCGATTAGGCGCAACTTCATCCGAGGAAACGGTGATGATGATGCTCTTCCGGTGGTGCAGGTGAAGACGGCGGTGTGGGAATGGAGGTGGCGCGAAAGACGAGGGGAATCGGGGCAGCTCCTTGGAGGTGGAGGATGGGGTGGCTGAACCGGCGATGAGATCGGATGACGGATCCTCATCGGTACGGTGGATGAGGGACGTCGAGGTGTTGCTGTGGACGACGTCATCGGGGAAGAGGCTCCGGCTGGGTGGCGGACGGAGCAGGGTGTGGGGTTTCGTCGCGGTTTTCGCGGCCTCGGTGTACGAATGGGTGGGCGGATGGGATGGCAGTGGGGAACCATGGCTTAGAGACGCGCTTGTCCGAAATGTGGGGTAAGTTACGAAAGTACCCCCACCGATTTGAGGCGGTTCTTTCGGTTCAGGGGTACCACGGGCATTTCGCGTGTCGGGATTTCACAGGAGGTGGGAGTTTTCGCGCGCGTTGTAATTTCGGAATAGCAAGGCGCGGGTTGAGATGGAGGGAGTTGTCGGAGCACAACGAGACAAAGATATATCTTAAATATTTCGGGCTAACAAGGCGCGGGTTGAAATTTCCGGACAAGCCTAACGTGTACTGTACCAAATCAATGCGCCTACAAATGTCATTCAAAACTTTGAATTCATGTTATGTTCAATTAAAATATTTCGCTACGTGTATAATGCATGCAACCTACTACTCAAATGAACGTTTTAGTGCATTCCAAACGTATATACTACCGCTTCAATATGAACTAAATTTGAATTCGTTTCTCTATTTGAATAAGATCTACAGTAATGATTGTTGTGAAGTCAAAGCATTTGAATTCGTTTCTCTGTTTTAATAAGATCTACAATCATCATTATTGTCAAGTTAAACCATCGTTTGTGTATTATCTTCACAGCACACCACATGATTAGTCTCGAGTTACATATGAACTATGTGTACTATATGAACTCGAACTAGATTTTTTGAATCCACTTTATTTTGATTTCAAATCACATTACATTTGAAGATCCAGCTAGATCTTCATAATCTAAACCATGTCTCATATGTATAATGTGTTTATCACATTATGTATGGTGCCCCGCCCCCTATGCCTACAAGTATTTAGATGTGAGTTGCAAACACCACACATTACCACAAATTCAAATAAAATGTGAGAATGTTCGATATATAGTATTGTTTAGATTGTTCGATATTTAGTTGTAAGCTGCAAACGCACACATTATCACAAATTCAAATAAAATGTGAGATTGTTTGATGTATAGTATGGTTTAGATTGTTCGACATTTAGCTGTGAGTTGCAAACGCCATGCATTATCACATTATGGTATAACATGTGCACAACACGTGTATCACCCTATATTCATGCATGCAATGTTTAAAACACTATGATCTCCTATTCAAATATATGAATCCGCTTTCATATCAAATTATGATCTTTGTTAGTCTCTTAACACCCATACAATCCTCTAACCTTTGTAGCTACCACTAACTTTCTCTCGTGCATGCACACACCCTCCTCGCCCTCCCCTCCCTCGGCATTCTATACACTGGGCACATTCATTTTTTCTTAGGTCGTTCTCCCAGAGTCTCCACAACTCCTTTCCGACACACACCGATCGATAAACCTCTCCAGCGATGCCTGCCTACAACATACAAACACCTTCAATCTCCTCCTTTATGTGTCCTTGCCTCGTGTCTCTCATATGGTCAGACACACATGTAAACTCTCGCCCCTCTTTTCATCGTCTCTCACAACCGCACACTCCTCCCCCTATCTAGCTAGTAGTTGGGCCTCTCGCACCACCTCCTAGCTCCATTCTCTCTGTCTATCCGTCTCGCTGGCCTTATTAGCCTCTAACAAATGGACGTACACCGACCGATCTCTCGCTATACATATAGCTAGCTAGGTCCTTATAACTCGTTTTTACCCACACGTCAATCGATCTACCTCATTAGTTGTGTCTCTCCCTTCCTCCGACAAACAACAATTGATCTATCCGATCTAGTTAGGTTTGCTTACCAAACACATGGTTCCCCTTCATCATCCATGGATGCGTCCCGACAGATCTATCACGCACAGGCACACACAGAAACACATCCCCACTCTTATTGATAACATTGCAGTTCCACCCTCAGTTTGTCTAGTAGGCCTCTCCCACCATCTTCGAGAAGCAACTCCATCACCCATCCAGCACTCTACCCCTCTCCCTCCCTCTCTCTCTCTCCTCTATCTCTCTCCCATCATATTTCCCGTCCTTCATTATGTATGGATGTCGACCGATCTCCCTCAAGACATAGCTGGGTCTCTCCTTCTCAACACATATACGAGTCATTCTACCTCTATAGTTAGGCCTCTGCCTACCCCTACCCACCCCTCCCCCCCACACACACGATACATCGAGCGCTCTAGTCATGTCTCCCTGCCACACACAAACTTGACATGTGCCCTCTAACGTTCCGGTAGGCCAGTCGCCCTATATCTTTGACTTGCACACACACACAATTTCGATGGCTCTCTTCATCGATCTCGCACCCACCCACTTGATCCTCTCTTCGACTCTATCGATAGCTATGACCCCTCCCTCTCTTCTCGTGGATTGCCCGACCCTCTATGTATGATATGGATAGGCCTCCATTTCACACACATTGCATGCAAAATTTTGTTTGAGATGTCATCGACACATATTCCCACAAATAATTCATGAAATCAACCCCACCCCACCCCCAAAACAAAAAACACTCACGAACGGTTTGTATCTCTCACACACACCCACGTAGGTGGGGGACGTGCACGAAGAGAAGAGGTGCATGCACGGCACGTACTCCCGTCTCTTTCCCAACCACACACCGCGTGGGTACACGGTGGAGCTCATTTCTGTACGAAAAAGGCAGCCCACGTGGTAATTTGGCACGTGTACTGGTTGTCCACTTGGTGGAGGGAGGATCGTCTACCACGGGTGAACAAACAAATTGCGACTTGACGTTATGTTAAAAAAGAGGCAAACATGTGGGGCCTACCTTAGAGGCAAGGCTCTATACACTGGAGTACTTTTGATGTGTCCCGTCAACGCAGAACGAGGAGAAGCTTGCTTAGTACGCCGTCTCCCCCGCCCACGGCGCGTGGCTCGCAGGATGAGGTGAAGCTTGCTTACTACGCCTTACGCCCGCTCCCTCGCCCATGCGCGGTGGCTCACAGGACGAGGAGAAAAATTTACTACTCCCTCCGTTTACTCCTCGTCCCTACTACCTTGGTTATAGAGATTATATCATATTGTTTGGAATATATATGTCCTTTAGTAGATTTCAATATGAACTACTAGTACATACTCCAAACACTGATGTATATAGACGTATTTTAGAGTGTAGATTCACTCATTTTGCTCCGTATGTAGCACTCTCCCTCGCCCCTCGACCCTCGCCCACGTGGTGGACGTGCAGCAATTCATTCGGTCTCATATAGCCAGAACGATATATACTGCACTACCATTATTGCTCGACTTCCCGAAGAGGCGAAGAGCCAATCGCAAGGTTAATATTTTGGAGATGCCAAGCGCAAGGTTATAGGAGAACGAGTAGTAGGTGCCGCATCATTTATAAATAAAGTTTTCTTCAGTGGCACGTACGCAATATGATAGGTTCATATGGAGAGAAAAGAGTACATAGTCAGGACGGGCCAGCCTACACGGTTGCTTGCTGGGGTTGCTCTCTTCACACTCTCTCGCACAAAACGACTGTGGCCACATCTCTAACATCCCGGCGGATCACGTCCGCTTGGGGAAGGGGTGGATGCTTAGTGTAGATGC
>NC_053025.1:33585253-33605362 GCF_003073215.2 Triticum urartu
TATCCCCAACACCTGATTGCATAACCGGAAAGGTTCGGGAGTTTCATAGGTGGGAATTCTTGTAGCTCTAGTTCTTCTTCCACGGATATTGGTTTGAGATTGGGATTTCTTACCGATTATTCGTTCTTGATCCGTACCTTGTTGATTTATTTCTCTACCTAAATTCTAAGTGGCTTCTCAATTTATGGATATGTGACTATTTCAAGAGGAATGCATTCGTTCATTTTGTTCGGATGTGAAGACTATATGTTGCAATTTTCATTCCGTTGGATTCAACTTCATTTTGTCTATTAATGTGCTAATGGTGGTCAACCTCTTCAGGATGGATCCTCCAACGCGCACGACTTCGAATCCTGATCTGCCACCACCTCCACCTCCTCCGGAGGCATGGCAAGCTGTGATGGCCGCAACCAATGCAAACACACAGTTGATCATGCAAATTCTTCAAGAGCGCAACCAAGGGAATCAAGGCAACAATCAGAATCACTTTGCTTCACTCAACCAGTTCCTTGCTAATGGGCCAAAGACTTTCAACAATTGTGTTGAGGCAACCGATGCTGACGATTGGCTTGTGGATCTGTGCAAGCATTTCGAGTGCAGTAACGTCAGGCCTGAGGACTTTGTCAAGTTCGCTTCCTTCCAACTCAAAGATCAAGCTGCAGAATGGTTCCAACAGTACAAGGACTCCAGAGGTGGACGTGTTATCACTTGGGAGGATTTCCGTCGAGATTTCCGAGCTCATCATATTCCCCAGAGCGTGGTTGAAAGCAAGCGTGAGGAATTCCGCAACCTGAAGCAAGGCTCTTTGTCTGTCTATGACTACAACAAGTTGTTTCAGAAGCTCGCCCACTTTGCCAAGCAGGACGTCCCTGATGAGAAGAGCATGATATACCAGTTCAGAGGTGGTCTCAGAGAAGAAATTCAGCTAGCTCTTGTTCTCTTCGAGCCCTTGAGGTACGATGAGTTCTACAACATGGCACTGAAGCAAGAGGCTGCTCAGTTGAGGTGTGATGCTTCCAAGAAGCGAGTTAGAGATGTTACTCCTTCTTCCTCTACTCAAGTGGCCAAGTAGCAGAAGTATTGGCTTCCTCCTCCTCCGTTCCGTCAGCCGTATCAGCAGAAGAGCAAAGGTGGCAGTGGTTCTTCCCACCCACCCAACCCTGGCTTTCAGAACAAGACTTCGTCTCAAGCTCCAAGATCGAGTGCTCTGTATCACCGTCCGCTTTCAGAGGTCACGTGCAACAAGTGCCAACAGAAGGGTCACTATGCCAACAAGTGCTTCCACCAGAGGCGTCTTCCTCCTCCTCCTCCTGTCAGATCGGCAAGTACAGCTGTGGTCAAGCATAACCCCAAGCATGCCAAGGTCAACTTGATGAACGCAGCTCAGGCAGAGGACTCATCAGATGTCATCATGGGTAACCTTCCTGTTAATGATATTCCTGCAAAAGTTCTTTTTGACACTGGTGCATCGCATTGTTTCATGTCAAAGCCATTTTTTACCAAGCATGAGTTCGTTTCTTCTCATTTGGGTAAACAAATGGATATCGTTTCTCCTGGCAAACGTTTAAGTGCAAGTCTGGAAGTGCCAGATGTTACTATCACGTTGGGCGACTACAAGTTCCTTTCTTCCCCAATGGTTCTTGGTAACTCGGATATTGATCTTATTCTCGGAATGGATTGGCTTTCTAAGAACAAGGCTCAGCTTGATTGTGCAGCCAGGCAGATTCAATTGACTCATTCGTCTGAGGATGTAATTGTCTTTGCCGCTCGTGATGATACCATCCGTCTGTTTTCTCTCAATGAGAAGGGTGAACTGGATGCTATCTCGCAAATTCCAGTCGTTTGCGAATATCAAGACGTCTTTCCAGAAGAGCTTCCAGGAATGCCTCCGCACCGGCCAGTTGAATTCGTCATTGATCTTGAGCCCGGCACGGAACCTGTGTGCAAGCGTCCTTACAAGCTCGGACCTGAAGAGTTGAAGGAGCTGAAGAAGCAACTCGATATTCAAGAGAGAATGGGTCTCATTCGGCCTAGTTCTTCTCCGTGGGGTTGTGGTGTTCTTTTTGTGAAGAAGAAGGATGGAACGGACCGACTTTGTGTTGATTACCGTCCATTGAACAAGAAGACTATAAAGAACAAATACCCACTTCCCAACATCAACGAGCTATTCGAACAACTCAAAGGTGCCCAAGTATTCTCCAAGCTTGATCTCCGTATGGGTTATCATCAGATTCGAATCCGTGAGCAAGATATTCCCAAGACGGCTTTCAGGACAAGCTATGGTTCATATGAATACACTGTCATGTCTTTTGGCCTCGTCAACGCTCCTCCGATGTTCTCTCGCATGATGAACTTCATCTTCAACGCCTACACCAATGACTTCGTTTTGGTCTATCTCGACGACATTCTGGTTTTCTCGAAGAACAAGGAAGATCATGCCAAGCACTTGCGCTTGGTTCTTCATAAGCTCAGGGAACATCAGTTCTACGCCAAGTTCTCCAAGTGTGAATTTTGGCTCGATGAGGTTCTTTATCTTGGTCATATCATCTCTGCCAAGGGCATTGCGGTGAATCCTGAGAAGGTGTCTGCAATTGTGAATTGGGAACCTCCTCAGAACGTGAAGCAACTCCATAGCTTCCTCGGTCTCGCAAGCTACTGTCGAAGATTCGTTGAAAACTTTTCTAAGATCGCGAAGCCTCTCTCAAATCTTCTCCAGAAGCACGTCAAGTACGTTTGGTCTCCGGAGTGTGACATTGCTTTCAACACTTTGAAAGAGAAATTGATCACTGCTCCAGTTCTGACTCCGCCTGATGAATCCAAACCATACAAGGTCTTTTGTGATGCCTCTCTCCAAGGTCTTGGCGCAGTGTTGATGAAAGAGAAGAAAGTTATTGCTTATACCTCTCGCCAGTTGAAGCCTAATGAGAAGAACTACCCCACTCATGATCTCTAGTTGGCGGCAGTTGTGCATGCTCTTTTGACTCGGAGACATCTCTTATTGGGAAGAAAAGTGGACATTTTCACTGATCACAAGAGTCTCAAGTACATCTTCACTCAGCCTAATCTCAACCTCAGGCAAACTCGATGGGTCGAGATGATTCAAGAGTATAATCCGAGTATCGAGTATACTCCAGGAAAGGCCAATGTGATTGCTGACGCATTGAGCAGAAAGGCTTACTGCAACAGTCTGATTCTTAAGCCTTATCAACCCGACCTTTGTGAAGATTTCCGCAAACTTAATCTGCAAGTTGTTCCTCAAGGTTTCCTCGCCAACCTCCAAGTATCTCCTACCTTAGAAGACCAGATTCGCCAAGCCCAGCTTCTTGATGCTATGGTGAAAAAGGTGAAGATTGGGATTGCCAAGAGTCAACCCAAGTACAAGTGCTACCGCCTTGATGACAAGGACACTCTCTTCTTCGAGGATCATATTGTTGTACCCAAAGGTGACCTCCGTAAAGTGATCATGAACGAGGCTCACAATTCTCTCCTCTCCATCCACCCTGGGAGCACGAAGATTGTATCAGGACCTCAAGCAGGCTTATTGGTGGACTCGAATGAAGCGCGAGATTGCTCAATTCGTGAATGAATGTGATGTCTGCAGAAGAGTGAAGGCAGAACACCAAAGGCCAGCTGGTCTCCTCCAACCTCTTGCCATTCCAGAATGGAAGTTTGACCACATTGAGATGGACTTCGTGACTGGGTTTCCAAAGTCCAAGCGTGGCAATGATGCTATATTCGTTGTCATCGACAAACTCACCAAAGTGGCTCACTTTCTGCCTATCAAAGAGTCAATCACTGCAGCTCAATTGGCGGAACTCTATACCTCTCGATTGTCTCTCTGCACGGTATTCCACAAGTGATCTCTTCAGACCGTGGCAGCATCTTTACATCCAAGTTTTGGGATTCTTTTCAGAAGGCCATGGGCACCAACATCCGCTTCAGCACAACTTTCCATCCTCAAACTAGCGGTCAAGTCGAGCGTGTCAACCAGATTCTTGAAGATATGCTCAGGGCTTGTGTGATCTCCTTCGGCATGAAGTGGGAGGATTGTCTTCCTTATGCTGAATTCTCCTACAACAACAGTTTTCAAGCAAGTTCGGGCAAGGCCCCATTTGAAATTCTGTATGGCAGGAAGTGCCGATCAACTGGTCTGAAACCGGTGAACTTCTTTGGGCTATCTTTAGCTATCCTAGAGAACTGTTCCTCCATTGATTAATTCAGGGGCTTGCCTGATCACTGCCAAATAGCGCACAAAATTTGTATACTCTCCAAGGAAACCCGTGAACCGTGACGGTTCATGCTTATGTTGTAATGGAATGCAAGGCCCTGTTGCCCTCATAGTCACTGCGACAGAAATTTTGGCAGAGGGTTGTACGTCATGTTGGCAACCCTGTCGTTAAGATATAGCCCAGTTAACTGATATGGCCAAAGCGCATAGGTGCAAATGCTCATCTGGATATCCATCTGTAGGCTGAGGTCGTGTATAACCTCAAATTCAGCCAATCCCGCCTTGGAAGATGAGAGTAGCTCAAGGACTAGGCCGCTACTAATCAGATTAAGTACTCGCTCTAGCCCCCGCCTCTAGATCTGCTTGCTCAGAATAGTGCGATATCGTCCCAGAAGGACTATGCAGTCAACTCCCCAATGGCGAGCACTCCTCCGGCATCTCTCCTATGAATGGTACTCGCCGGCGCTGGTACGCGAGGTACAATATGGCATGCCCCGAAAGGGACAGGCGATAAGCCAATCCACTGGTATATCGCAGAAGTAGTAAGGCTATCTCTCGTCGCCAGATATCGATTGAGTAAGACCTAATATCAAGATTGTCAGTTGATGATGGAAGGGGTATTTTGTGTTCTCTCTTGAAGCGTCGCAGATGCTGAATTCCTCAAAGCTGTTTGCCTAACATGTGTCATGACTCAGATCATTGTCTCTCTGTCTCTGCACGCTCTCTCGAGAATTGCTGACTCCTCCAAAGATTCTCCTGATCTACTCGCTCACGCGCCATGGTCAAGCTTCGTCTTTGACTTGAGATATACATCTAGAGTGTCCATAATGCGGCCATGAGAAAAACACCTAACTCCTATGCGTCTGGTGTCTTACTCACCCATTTTGCGTACTTGATTACGTCGAAAGATGACTGAATGGTGAAAAATGCACTACCAGTTCAATCAGAGGGTACAATAAAGCCGCTCATCAAGAGAGTAAGCATCTCTCAAGAAGTCCATAGTAGGTGGGCGCTCACGAATTTCTCCTTTTTTGCTCTGCCGGACTGTTGAAGTATATTCTAGCGGAGTAACGCTGTGATAGAGGTGTGATTAGCACCTGCATGAGGCGCCGTACTATGCGTGATCACGTAACTTGGCCGCGGCGATCCGTGTCTGTCCAAGTACCATAGATCCCGATCCCGAGAGTCACGACGTCCTTTCGGGTCGAGTAATGGTGGTGAAATCGGCTGGAGTCTGTTGTAACACCCCATGAAGGTCGAACCGCCACCCCCGTTGCCTGATATTTCTAGTGCTATATCACACATCATCTCCATTCAGCATTCTCTAGCGACGATGCCCGTCTAGTATCTCTCTATTTAAGCTTACTGACGTTTCTCGCGTAGTGGCGTATGCGGTGTGTTTTGTGCATTGCGTGTGCGATCCCTTAGCACAACTTGCTCCGCCTGTGTTTGTATACAGTGCAAGTTGTCATGGCGTCCTAACGACAACCGATCACATATATCCCATAGTCTCAATGTCCAATCGATAGTCTGCAACTTGCAATACTGCACAGTCATCGTGGCTCTCATATTCATGATAACGAACTCATCGGCGGACATATTCTCCCCCGTCGTGGTCTCTGAGTATTGGCTGTTATCCCTGAGGTCGCTCACTCGTCGCTACCTCCTGTATCATCCATCGTATCTACTATGAAATCTCTCCGTCGATGTCCGCCGCATTAACATTCCATGGATTCGTGGGACTCCGAAGCCAGGACTTTGTGGCCACAAAAGCGTCATGTTGCCCCGTTTACTCAATCTCTCGGTGTTAGCCAGCTAGCCGCTTCGCCTGATTTCAAAAGCTTTTGGGTGTAGGCTCCCCTTAATGACTTCTCCATACTTGATTTATGGGGACCCTCGATGGCTCTCGCATTTATGGACCTTAACCGAAGCGAGGGCGAACCCCCCTACGGATAAATGTGGTGTCACGTGTCGTGCTCGCAGTGTGGTAGTTTTCGATAGACTAAGTTTGTAATTCTTCTGAATCAGATCATGGTCGTTTGTTGAGATTTCTCACGTGCAGCCATTTGGAAACACGGCATCCCCTCACCCACTCCCGGTTGTTTGCACATGATGAGTTGACACCTTCAAGAACTCCGCCCTTTCATCCATCTCCTAGAGCGTTCGAAGTCTCCTAGACGCTCGCTCCGCCTCTACGACCGCCACCACAATGGATGTCAGCATAACCAAGAGATCCGACTAGCGCGGTCATGCCGCGATTTGCGAGCTTTCCTTAGCTCCTCTATCGCCTATTTGATTATGAGTGAGTCCGTGCGTCCGGAAAAATCATGCCCTCCTGGTGTGCATATATCCGTGCCCTCCTTGCGGCGCCCGTGGATCTACGGTGATCGGCGGCGTGCGCCTACGACGTTCACAAGCGCGATGATCTTCCAGCGATCCGCTGTACGTGGTCGGCTCCGCCGCTAGTTGGGCGCTCCGGGGCGTGGCGGCGGCCTGGCGCGCCTCCCGAAAAGCCTCACAGACTGCGCCCTGACTTCGTCCGCGACTCTGGCGCTACGGCGTGCACCTTGCTATGCCGCCGGTGCCCTTTCGCGCATGTCTGCCGCAATAGCTCAATCTCTGCACGATGTGGTCCTCAGATAAACCCCCGCGCCGCCGTGAGGCCGGCGCTACCCTAGCAGTCTTGGCGCGGTGCAGCTTAACACCGGTTCTCTAATCTCTCTCATTCTTGCCACCCATTAAGTTGAGGTAAAAGGGAATACGGGCTCGCTAAGCGGCCCTGAACTGATGCGGTGTCGCACGCAAATCGTTGCATAAGTTCGCTCGAATGTCGCTTAAGTACTCTTCGGGCTACTGACCCAACTGCCTCAAACGAGAATTAACTAACTGGCCCAGTTACCTCGTATACTCGCTCTTCCTCCGCGCGGCCATCGCCTCCGACCCGAACTCGTTCCCGCTGGCCGCAAAGAACTAGCGACACCCACAATCCTGCCCAAGTAATACCGCCACCGGCCGATCCCGCTCTGCACATGGACTCGTCCTCCTATTCCCAACGTGGCGCTCGCCGCCTGCCCGCGGGGCGCCGCGTCCGCCGCATCCCAAGACACGGTGCCAGCACAGGCTTTCCACTATACCCCGACCCACATGCTTCACCTCTGGGTCCAACTTACACTTCCCTCACGCACACTATGCTGTACCTCTCTCTGCAAACTCGGTGTGTCGGGTCCGTTGCCATGTTTCGACTGCACGTCGAAAATCAAGTCCGCTGGTGCAGCAACCCGTGGGCAGCCGAACAGCTGCTCGGGCATGAAGAATGCTCGTCGAACTCCTCCATACGATCAAATATACCGTTCATGCGAGCTCAGTAATATCAGCCCCGTCTGGACAGTATCATCGCGTAATGATGGACTAACTATTAAGCCCAGGCCCCGGACTTCCTCTGACCTACAGAGTGCTCGCGGCGTGCCTCGATCGCGTGCAGTGCCAGTGTTCTCTGTCGATGTGATCATCAATCATAGAATATATGAAATATCCTGTCGCGAAACTTCAAGACGTCGACCGTACAGACTCTTCATTTGCAAAGAATACCCCGCCCACGCCTCATGATGAGTTTCTTACTGGTCAAGTAAGTTTACGCGTGTTAGGCGACACTGGCTTATATGAGCCCTCCGTATCACCCCCGTACGTCGTTCGTTGTCGCTCTCGGCTCCCCCCCTATTGAGGCCCGGCAGTGATCCCCAACAAGATACGCTCTCCGTCTCAGTCCAGGAGTACACCCTCTATTTCATATCCAGTGTCCCATCTTAATATCCATATTTGAGAAATCAAATTCTTTGATGCCGAAATGGAGACCACTAAGTATTGATCGGAAGTGAGGGCTTCAGCTGAGGCTCAATGAGCCATCATCGTGACATCGCCTCCCGAATAATTACGCATTCTATAGATCCATTCCTCTTGCCACCTCGACTTGACCGTGGTGGTGCATGATATGCCCTTGAAGCTCTACATAGGGTGTTGTTAGTGTCTACGTGTGTGTTGGCCCAATCGTTACTCTCAAGAGGCCTCCGGAACCATCTGTATCTCTTGTTGTGGATGTCGGTTGAGAGTCACCTCACTTGCCGGAGAAGCGAAAGCATTGCATACACGAGCTGATGTGTCGCACTCTTTTGTGTCTCATGTCTGTCAGTACAGGACCTAGTTTCAACATCCATCCTCAGAGAGTCTGCTATCTCTCGACGACTTCTATATATGCTCGAATATCTATGTGGCTCATTCATCGCTTCCTGCCCTGTATTTCGCTTAATGACGCTTTGCTTCTCTTCTGGAGGAAGTATATGTATCATGTTGTTTCCTAGTGATCCGTGCCTCTTTTGATTGAGATGATCAGTAAGGATGTTGTTTATTGATAGTATCCATCCATGTCTTTGTTTGCAATTATGGAGCACCCTAGCTTGAGTCAATCGAGCTCTACTTTTGCTACTTCGTGAATCTGGGCAGATTGTCTACTTGTTAGCGATTTTGCCAAGGATGTTGTAGTTGATCCGTGCATGTTATGTTATTGTTCTTGCCATGTCAGAGCTTGTATTTTGTGCATTCTTGATGGGTGTATGCTTAGCTTTTCATGAATTGCTCCATAGTGAGTGCATCGAGCTCGTAAACATGCCTACTTGAAATCTGTTTTCAGCATGTGCCAGTTTTCATTAAGTCTGAGAAACTGATTATGCTTTTGCTATGTTCACATGCTTGCAAATGTGTTTTCTGATCCCTTTTGGCTCAAGGTCACTAAGGGACTTTTGTTAAGCTTTTTGAGTAGCTCCATGCCATGTTTACTTTGCCATGTTCAGGGTCCTGTAGCATATAGTTTTGTGCTCCGAAGAGTGCTAGCCTGAATCTGAGAATTATCAGACAAGTGTTAATTTCACTAAGTCTGAATCTGTTTACCATATGCATTTTTGCCATGCTTGTTTGAACCTGTTAATGGATGATTTGTGGTTGTAAGCTATGCTCTAGTGTCCCATTTGAGATTTAGAGGACATTTCATGAAGCATCCTTCCCAATGTATATATTGTTAAATAATGCATGATAATTGAAGCGTGCTTGGTCGCATTGTTCATCAGATTGCTTTGGATGCTACTTGGCCTCGCTCAAATATGACCAATATCGGTGCGCCATTATTGAATGACTGCTCTCTCTGCATTCTAATCGTACTTCCGATATCTCGGCGCTAATCAACTCTTATATCTTCTTCAACGTCGATTTCCAATCTCATTCTTTACCCGTTGGCAACCCCACTTGCAATTTCCAATACGTGCAGGCCAGGCCTTCATAGCTCGAGCACCTAACTGATCAAACCTCCTGGCTATATATAATGGGACCCTCCCGCATAGCATACCATCCTTGCATCATATGTTGATCCTTGCACGTGGTTGATTGTGTCCTTGTTGCTTGTTTGTCTTGTTTGGGTAGAGCCGGGAGACGAGTCTGCTAACGAGGAGCCCGTTGAGTTTGCTTTCGAGGATCCAGTCAACTCTGACAACTTTGCAGGCAAGATGATCATACCCTCAAAATCACTACTATCTTTGCTTGCTAGATTTGCTCGCTCTTTTGCTATGCCAATGCTACGATGCCTACCACTTGCTTTCAGCCTCCCAAATTGCCATGTCAAACCTCTAACCCACCATGTCCTAGCAAACCGTTGATTGGCTATGTTACCGCTTTGCTCAGCCCCTCTTATAGCGTTGCTAGTTGCAGGTGAAGATTGGAGGCCGTTCCTTGTTGGAACATATTTACTTGTTGGGATATCATTATATTGCTATGTTATCTTAATGCATCTATATACTTGGTAAAGGGTGGAAGGCTCGGCTCTCGCCTAGTGTTTTGTTCCACTCTTGCCGCCCTAGTTTCCGTCATATCGGTGTTATGTTCCCGGATTTTGCGTTCCTTACGCGGTTGGGTTATAATGGGAACCCCTTGATAGTTCGCTTGATTAAAGCTTTTCCAGCAATGCCCAACCTTGGTTTTACCATTTGCCACCTAGCCTCTTTTTCTTGGGTTTCCGGAGCCCAAGGGTCATCTTATTTAAACCCCCCGGGCCAGTGCTCCTCTGAGTGTTGGTCCAAACTAGAGCCCTGTGCAGCGCCCCCTCGGGGAAACTCGAGGTTTGGTTTTAGTTGTACGGATGCGTCATCTGAGTGTGCCCTGAGAACGAGATATGTGCAGCTCCTATCGGGATTTGTCGGCACATTCGGCGGTGTTGCTGGTTTGTTTTAACCTGTCGAAGTGTCTTGAAGAACCGAGGATACCGAGTCTGATCGGAACGTCTCGGGAGGAGGTCTATTCCTTCGTTGACCGTGAGAGCTTGTCATGGGCTAAGTTGGGACTCCCCTGCAGGGATTTGAACTTTCGAAAGCCGTGCCCGCGGTTATGGGCATATGGGAATTTGTTAATGTCCGGTTGTAGATAACTTGAACCTTAACTTAATTAAAATGAATCAACGTGTGTAGGTTACCGTGATGGTCTCTTCTCGGCGGAGTCCGGGAAGTGAACACGGTGTTGGAGTAATGCTTGCGCAGGTTGCTCTCTAGTTTCATCGTTCGCGCTTTGCCTCTCTTCTCGCTCTCTTTTGCGAAAGGTTAGCCACCATATATGCTAGTCGCTTGCTGCAGCTCCACATATTACCTTGCCTTTCCTATAGCTTAAATAGTCTTGATCGCGAGGGTGCGAGATTGCTGAGTCCCTGTGGCTCACAAGTTTACTTCCAAACCAGATGCAGGGCCTAAGATGACTCCGCTCCAGATGACGCCGCTGTAGAGCTCAAGTGCAAAGACGCAGTGTCGACTGATAAAGGACTGCTCCAAACGCGAATACTAAGTTGTCCCTTATCCTGCCCACATGCCACTCACAATCAGTTGAGTGGGTGCCAGTCTGTGTGGCATGTGTTGGTGCGGCTACATCGTAGTGATCGTCTCCAGAAAATTCTACGCACACGCCGAGCCCATCATGTGATGCCGCTCCTTAGCTATACGTCAAACTAGCGCCGCAGGTGTATGGTGAGTTGCGTGTATCGTACACCATACCAGGTAGAGCACCCAGACACACGACCGAAGGCTTTAGTGTTTGATATAGTACGTTTAGCTACTCCAGCGGTTCAGCCGATCCAAGCACGTTACTTACGGCCACCTCCGCGGCGTCAACGTCAACGACGCTGAATCCCCGGGCTCTCGATCGCTAACGCGGGGAGGCCGGGCCCGAACGGACGTATGGGTGTACGATGTATGTTTACTGTCGCAGGGCTTCGCCTATGTCACCGCTTCCTACCAATCTATATTGACCTGAGGGAGTGGATAATAATGGTGTGGTATTGGGGTTTGCATCGTACACCACGGATCTAACATGCGAACGGATCACGCACCAAGTATGCTATGACGATTGTTGCTCGCCGCACACGGCTAAGGAATAGATCACGTGGATCACTTGCTATTGCCCCTTGCCTCATATATAAAGGATGGAGGAGGAGAGGAGGCCCGGCCAAGGCTTGGTGCGGCCAGGATGTGGAGTCCTACTAGGACTCCAAGTCCTAGTAGGAGTCCACCAAGAGGGGAGGAAGGGAGAAGGAAGTGGAGGAGAAGGAGAGGTGGCCGGCCCCCTTTTCCCTAGTCCAATTCGGACTAGAGGGGAGGGGGGGCGCAGCAGCCCCTTGGCCCTTTCTCCTCTTCCCACTAAAGCCCATCAAGGCCCATTGCTTCTTCCTCGTATTCCCGTAACTCCCCGGTACCTCCGAAAATACCCGAATCACTCGGAACCTTTCCGAAGTCTGAATATAGTTGTCCAATATATCGATCTTTACGTCTCGACCATTTCGAGACTCCTCTTCATGCCCTGATCTCATCCGGGACTCCGAACTCCTTCGGTACATCAAAACTTATAAACTCATAATATAACTATCATCGAAACCTTAAGCGTGCGGACCCTACGGGTTCGAGAACAATGTAGACATGATCGAGACATGTCTCCGGTCAATAACCAATAGCGGAACCTGGATGCTCATATTGGCCCCCACATATTCTATGAAGATCTTTATCGGTCAGACCGCATAACAACATACGGTGTTCCCTTTGTCATCGGTATGTTACTTGCCCGAGATTCGATCGTCGGTATCTTAATACCTAGTTCAATCTCGTTACCGGCAAGTCTCTTTACTCGTTCTGTAATACATCATCCCGCAACTAACTCATTAGTTGCAATGCTTGCAAGGCTTAAGTGATGTGCATTACCGAGAGGGCCCAGAGATACCTCTCCGACAATCGGAGTGACAAATCCTAATCTCGAAACTACGCCAACCCAACAAGTAGCTTTGGAGACACCTGTAGAGCACCTTTATAATCACCCAGTTATGTTGTGATGTTTGGTAGCACACAAAGTGTTCCTCCGGTATTCGGGAGTTGCATAATCTCATAGTCGTATAAGTCATGAAGAAAGCAATAGCAATAAAACTGAACGGTCATTATGCTAAGCTAACAGATGGGTATTGTCCATCACACCATTCTCTAATGATGTGATCCCATTCATCAAATGACAACACATGTCCATGGCTAGGAAACTTAACCATCTTTGATTAACGAGCTAGTCAAGTAGAGGCATACTAGGGACACTCTGTTTGTCTATGTATTCACACATGTACTAAGTTTCCGGTTAATACAACTCTAGCATGAATAATAAACACTTATCAATATATAAGGAAATATAAATAACAACTTTATTATTGCCTCTAGGGCATATTTCCTTCAGTCTCCCACTTGCACTAGAGTCAATAGTCTAGTTTACATTGTCATATGATTTAACACCAATAGTTCACATCTTTATGTGATTAGTTCACATCTCCATGTGATTAACACCCAAAGGGTTTACTAGAGTCAACAATCTAGTTCACATCGCTATGTGATTAACACCCAAAGAGTCATGTTTTGCTTGTGAGAGAAATTTAGTCAACGGGTCTGCCACATTCAGAGCCGTATGTATTTTGCAATTTTTCTATGTCTACAATGCTTTGTACGAAGCTACTCTAGCTAATTGCTCCCACTTTTAATATGTATCTAGATCGAGACTTAGAGTCATCCAGATCGGTGTCAAAGCTTGCATCGACGTAACTCTTTACGACGAACTCTTTGTCACCTCATAACCGAGAAACATTTCCTTATTCCACTAAGGACATTTTTGGCCACTGTCAAGTGATCCACTCCTGGATCACTATTGTACCCTCTTGCCAAACTTATGGTGAGGTACACAATAGGTCTGGTACACAACATAGCATACTTTGTAGAACATATGACTGAGGCATAGGGAATGACTTTTCATTCTCTTTGTATTTTCTGCCGTGGTCGGGTTTTGAGTCTTTACTCAACTTCACACCTTGCAACACAGGCAAGAACTCCTTTGACTGTTCCATTTTGAACTACTTCAAAATCTTGTCAAGGTATGTACTCATTGAAAATATATCAAGCGTCTTGATCTATCTCTATAGATCTTGATGCTCAATATGTAGGTAGCTTCACCGAGGTCTTTCGTTGAAAAACTCCTTTCAAACATTCCTTTATGCTTTCCAAAAAATTCTACATTATTTCCGATCAACAATATGTCATTCACATATAGTTATCAGAAATGCAATAGTGCTCCCAGTCACTTTCTTGTAAATACATGCTTCACCGCAAGTGTGTATAAAACCAGATGCTTTGATCACTTTATCAAAGCATATATTCCAACTCCGAGATGCTTGAACCAGTCCATAGATGGATCGCTGGAGCTTGCTCACTTTGTTAGCACCTTTAGGATCGACAAAACCTTCTGGTTGCATCATATACAACTCTTCTTTAAGAAATCCATTAAGGAATGCAATTTTGACATCCATTTGCCAGATTTCATAAAATACGGCAACTGATAACATGATTCGGATAGACTTTTAAGCATCGATACGAGTGAGAAAATCTCATCGTAGTCAACACCTTGAACTTGTTGAAATTTTTTTGCGACAATTCGAGCTTTGTAGATAGTAACACTACTATCAGCGTCCGTCTTCCTCTTGAAGATCCATTTATTCTCAATGAATCACTGATCATCGGGCAAGTCAATCAAATTCCATACTTTGTTCTCATACATGGATCCCATCTCAGATTTCATGGCCTCAAGCCATTTTGCGGAATCTGGGCTCATCATCGCTTCCGCATAGTTCGTAGGTTCGTCATGGTCTAGTAACATGACTTCCAGAACAGGATTACCGTACCACTCTGGTGCGGATCATACTCTGGTTGACCTACGAGGTTCGGTAGTAACTTGATCTGAAGTTTCATGATCATCATCATTAGCTTCCTCACTAATTGGTGTAGGAATCACTGGAACTGATTTTTGTGATGAACTACTTTCCAATTTGGGAGAAGGTACAATTACCTCATCAAGTTCTACTTTCCTCCCACTCACTTCTTTCGAGAGAAACTCCTTCTCTATAAAGGATCCATTCTTAGCAAAAAAATATCTTGCCTTCAGATCTGTGATAGAAGGTGTACCCAACAGTTTCTTTTTTGGGTATCCTATGAAGATGCACTACTCCGATTTGGGTTCAAGCTTATTAGTTTGAAACTTTTTCACATAAGCATCGCAACCCCAAACTTCAAGAAACAACAGCTTTGGTTTCTTGCCAAACCATAGTTCATACGGTGTCATCTCAATGGATTTAGATGGTGCCCTATTTAACGTGAATGCAGCTGTCTCTAATGCATAACACCAAAACAATAGTGGTAAATCGGTAAGAGACATCATAGATCGCACCATATCTAATAAAGTACGATTACAACGTTCGGACACACCATTATGCTATGGTGTTCCAAGTGGCGTGAGTTGCGAAACTATTCCACATTGTTTCAAATGAAGACCAAACTCGTAACTCAAATATTCGCCTCCGCGATAAGATCGTAGAAACTTTATTTTCTTGTTACGATGATTTTCCACTTCACTCTGAAATTCTTTGAACTTTTCAAATGTTTCAGACTTATGTTTCATTAAGTAGATATACCCATATCTGCTCAAAACATCTGTGAAGGTCAGAAAATAATGATACCCGCTGTGAGCCTCAACACTTATCGGATCGCATACATCAGTATGCATTATTTCCAATAAGTCAGTTGCTCGCTCCATTGTTCTGGAGAACGGAGTCGTAGTCATCTTGCCCATGAGGCATGGTTCGCAAGCATCAAGTGATTCATAATCAAGTGATTCCAAAAGTCCATCAGCATGGAGTTTCTTCATACGCTTTACACCAATATGACCTAAACGGCAGTGGCACATATAAGTTGCACTATCATTATCAACTTTGCATCTTTTGGCATCAATATTATGAATATGTGTATCACTACGATCGAGATTCTATAAACCATTCACCTTGGGCGTATGACCACATAAGGTTTTATTCATGTAAACAGAATAACAATTATTCTTTAACTTAAATGAATAAATTTATTGCAATAAACATGATCCAATCATATTATGCTCAACGCAAACACCAAATAACATTTATTTTAGGTTCAACACTAATCCCGAAGGTAAAAGGAGTGTGCGATGGTGATCTTATCAACCTTGGAATTACTTCCAACACACATCGTCACCTCACCCTCAACTAGTATCTGTTCATTTTGCAACTCCTCTTTCGAGTTACTAATCATAGCAACCCAACCGGTATCAAATACCCTAGGGTTACTATGAACACTAGTAAAGTACACATCAATAACATGTATATCAAATATACCTTTGTTCACTTTGCCATCCTTCTTATCCACCAAGTATTTGGGGTAGTTCCGCTTCCAGTGACCATTTCCTTTGCAGTAGAAGCACTCAGTTTCAGGCTTGGGTCTAGCTTTGGGCTTCTTCATGGGAGTGGCAACTTGCTTGCCATTCTTCTTGAAGTTCCCTTTCTTTCCCTTGCCCTTTTACTTGAAACTAGTGGTCTTTTCAACCATCAACATTTGATGCTTTTTCTTGATTTCTACCTTCGCCGATTTCAGCATCACGAAGAGCTCGGGGAATCTTTTTCGTCATCCCTTGCATATTATAGTTTATCACTAAGTTCTAGTAACTTGGTGATAGTGACTAGAGAACTTTATCAATTACTATCTGGAAGATTAACTCCCACTTGATTCAAGCAATTGTAGTACCCAGACAATCTGAGCACATGCTCACTAGTTGAGCTATTCTCCTCCACCTTGTAGGCAAATTACTGTCAGAGGTCTCATACCTCTCGACACGGGCATGAGTATGAAATACCAATTTCAACTCTTAGAAAATCTTATATGTTCCGTGGCGTTCAAAACATTTTTGAAGTCCCGGTTCTAAGCCGTAAAGCATGGCACACTAAACTATTAAGTAGTCATCATACCGAGCTTTGTCAAACGTTCATAATGTGTGCATCTACTCCTGCAATAGGTCTGTCACCTAGCAGTGCATCAAGGACATAATTCTTCTATGCAACAATGAGGATAATCCTCAGATCACGGAGCTAGTCAGCATCATTTCTACTAACATCTTTCAACACAGTTTTCTCTAGGAACATATCATAAATAAAACGGGGAAGCTATACATGAGCAATTGATCTACAACATAGACATGCAAATACTATGAGGACTAAGTTCATGATAAATTGAAGTTCAATTAATCACATTACTTAAGAACTCCCACTTAGATAGACATCCCTCTAGTCATCTAAATGATCACGTGATCCAAATCAACTAAACCATGTCCGATCATCACGTGAGATGGAGTAGTTTTGAATGGTGAACATCACTATGTTGATCATATCTACTATGTGATTCACGCTCGACCTTTCGGTCTCTAGTGTTCCGAGGCCATATCTGCATATGCTAGGCTCGTCAAGTTTAACCTGAGTATTCCGTGTGTGCAAAACTGGCTTGCACCCATTGTATGTGAACGTAGAGCTTATCACACCCGATCATCACATGGTGTCTTGGCATGATGAACTGTCACAACGGTGCATACTCAGGGAGAACACTTATACCTTGAAATTTAGTGAGAGATCATCTTATAATGCTACCGCCGAACTAAGAAAAATAAGATGCATAAAGGATAAACATCACATGCAATCAAAATATGTGACATGATATGGCCATGACCATCTTGCGCATTTGATCTCCATCTCCAAAGTACTGTCATGATCTCTATCGTCACCGGCATGACACCATGATCTCCATCATCTTGATCTCTATTAATGTGTCATCACATGGTCGTCTCGCCAACTACTGCTCTTGCAACTATTGCTATCGCATAGCGATAAAGTAAAGCAATTATTTGGCGCTTTCATCTTATGCAATAAAGAGACAATCATAAAGCTTCTGCCAGTTGCCGATAACTTCAACAAAAACATGATCATCTCATACAACAACTTATATCTCATCACGTCTTGACCATATCACATCACAACAAGCCCTGCAAAAACAAGTTAGACGATCTCTACTTTGTTGTTGCAAGTTTTACGTGGCTACTATGGGCTGAGCAAGAACCATTCTTACCTACGCATCAAAAACCATAACGCGGTATAGTGATTGCTTTTTGATCTTCGGAAAGAACCCTGTTCATTGAATCCGACTCAACTAAAGTTGGAGAAACGGACACCCACCAGCCACCTGTGTGCAAAGCACGTCGGTAGAACCAGTCTCGCGTAAGCGTACACGTACTGTCGGTCTGGGCCGCTTCATCCAACAATACCGCCGAATCAAGAATCAACTAGTGACGGCAAGCAATGTGTATATACCCACGCCCACAACTCCTTTGTGTTCTACTCGTGCATATAACATCTACGCATAAACCTGGCTCGGATGCCACTATTGGGGAATGCAGTAATTTCAAAAAAATTCCTACGCACACGCAAGATCATGGTGATGCATAACAACGAGAGGAGAGAGTGTTGTCCACGTACCCTCGTAGACCGTAAGCGGAAGCGTTATGACAATGCGGTTGATGTAGTCGTACGTCTTCATGATCGACCGATCCTAGTACCGAAAGTACGACACCTCCGCGATCAGCACACGTTCGGCTCGGTGATGTCCCACGAACTCTCGATCCAGCTGAGTGTCGAGGGAGAGCTTCGTCAGCACGACGGCGTGATGATGGTGATGATGATGCTACCGTCGCAGGGCTTCTCCTAAGCACTACGATGATATGACCTAGGTGGATTATGGTGGACGGGGGCACCGCACACGGCTAAGGGATCAATGATCAACTTGTGTGTCTATGGGGTGCCCCCTGATGTCTACTACAGAACCTTCTTCTTGTAGACGTTGTTGGGCTTCCAAGTGCAGAGGTTTGTAGGACAGTAGCAAATTTCCCTCAAGTGGATGACCTAAGGTTTATCAATCCGTGGGAGGCATAGGATGAAGATGGTCTCTCTCAAACAACCCTGCAACCAAATAACAAAGAGTCTCTTGTGTCCGCAACACACCCAATACAATGGTAAATTGTATAGGTGCACTAGTTCAGCGAAGAGATGGTGATACAAGTGCAATATGGATGGTAGATATAGGTTTTTGTAATCTGAAAATATAAAAACAGCAAGGTAGCAAGTGGTAAAAGTGAGCGTAAACGGTATTGCAATGCTAGGAAACAAGGCCTAGGGTTCATACTTTCACTAGTGCAAGTTCTCTCAACAATAAGAACGTAATTGGATCATATAACTATCCCTCAACATGCAACAAAGAGTCACTCCAAAGTCACTAATAGCGGAGAACAAACGAAGAGATTATTGTAGGGTACGAAAACACCTCAAAGTTATTCTTTCTGATCGATCTATTCAAGAGTCCGTAGTGAAATAACATGAAGCTATTCTTTCTGTTCAATCTATCATAGAGTTCGTACTAGAATAACACCTTAAGACACAAATCAACCAAAACCATAATGTCACCTAGATACTCCAATGTCACCTCAAGTATCCGTGGGTATGATTATACGATATGCATCACACAATCTCAGATTCATCTATTCAGCCAACACGAAGAACTTCAAAGAGTGCCCCAAAGTTTCTACCGGAGAGTCAAGACGAAAACATGTGCCAACCCCTATGCATAAGTTCACGAGGTCACGGAACTCGCAAGTTGATCACCAAAACATACATCAAGTGGATCACATGATATCCCATTGTCACCACAGATAAGCACATGCAAGACATACATCAAGTGTTCTCAAATCCTTAAAGACTCAATCTGATAAGATAACTTCAAAGGGAAAACTCAATTCATCACGAGGAGATAGAGGGGGAGAAACATCGTAAGATCCAACTATAATAGCAAAGCTCGCGATACATCAAGATCGTGCCAAATCAAGAACACGAGAGAGAGGTCAAACACATAGCTACTGGTACATACCCTCAGCCCCGAGGGTGAACTACTCCCTCCTCGTCATGGAGAGCGCCGGGATGATGAACATGGCCACCGGAGAGGGATTCCCCCCTCCGGCAGGGTGTCGGAATGGGTCTAGATTGGTTTTCGGTGGGTATAGAGGCTTGCGGCGGTGGAACTCCCGATCTAGGTTTCTTTCTGGAAGTTTGGGTATATATAAGAGGTGTTGGAGTCGGGAACAAGTCAGGGGTCCCCGAGGCGGCCACGAGGTAGGGGGCGCGCCCAGGGGGGTAGGGCGCGCCCCCACCCTCGTGCTGGCCTCGGGACTCTTCTGGCCCATCTCCGGTACTCCGTGGGCTTCTTCTGGTCCAAAAATGATCTCCGTGAAATTTCAGGTCAATTGGACTCCGTTTGGTTTTCCTTTTCTGCGATATTGTAAAACAAGAAAAAATAGAAACTGGCACTGGGCTCTAGGTTAATAGGTTAATCCCAAAA
>NC_053025.1:33606362-33646847 GCF_003073215.2 Triticum urartu
CGAGAAGGAGGCCCGACGGCAGTCGGAGCAAGAGCTCGTCGACGGCGGCGGATGTCGCGGGAGGAGGAGAAGGAGTAGCTAGCATCTGACCAATGTCCGGCTATTGTTTGACCAATATACACGCACTATCCAACTTGCATCTGGATAATGTACGAAGAGTGTATGGCTATTATCTGGGAAGAGTATGGCTAATGGTTTGACCATTGTTTGACTTGCTCTAGCTAGCTTGCATAGACAGTATGTGGAGGGGCGAACGCGCGCTTCAGACGACGCAAGACACAACGCGGAGGGGAACAGACGCGAGTGGCGCGTGGATGAACACGGCCGACCGAGGCAAGGCCCAGCGCACGACACGCGCGCGGACGGACGGCCGGCGTTGCGGTGGTGACGAAGAGGGCGAGGCCGATGGCGAGGACGCGCCGCCCCTCGCGGCTGCTTTGAGGGCGTGTTGACGTCGGGCCCCCGGGTGCTACCGGAGAGACGAGGCGACGCCGCGGCGGAGATGACGAAGATGGTCCCGCCCGGACTGCGAAACCAGCAGCAGCGCGGTAGCATAGTACCGACCCACGGTGGGCGCCAACTGTCGTGGTATTCTCACGGGGGGCTTTCGAGTCAACAGATGCCACAAGGGCTTTGTGTGAGGGTAAGACTGCTGTTGATAGGACCGAGAGCGGGTATGCGAGTAGCACGCGCTAGTTTACCCAGGTTCGGGGCTCTCCGAAGAGATAACACCCCTACTCCTGCATGTCTGATTATATCTGATATATCTGGTACAAAGTACTCCTGGAGCTGTATCTGAGATCAGGGCTAAGGGCACCTGATCTTGTATATGCATGCGTATGGCCGGCTCTAGTGGCCAAGTATGGCCATGGCTTGTGGCCGTGAGTGGCCTTGTGGCCAAATGAATGTGGCGTGAAGGAGTGGATGGATGGATGTGTGCCCCTTTTATAGTGTGGGCTAGCTTACTTCCTAAGCTATGTAGTGGCATGGACAAGTGGGCATGGGGGTATGGTGTGGGTGTCATGCTTGTCTCCTGGGTCACGTCATGAATAGTGCCCAGGGACAAGTAACACTGTACATGATGGCGTCGTGGTATAGCTGTCTCGTCCGAGGTATGGCTGTCTCGTCGATGTCTTGTCGGTGTCGGGTTGGGCTGCAGTCGGCAGCCAGCTGGTTGGCGCAGTCGGCAGCCGGCTGGGCAGAGCAGTCGGACGGGGAGCCGACAGGAGCAGCCGGGCAGTCGGACCGAGGGGCTTTGCTAGCCCCGATGTCTTGAAATATTGTCTTGCCGTCTTCTGGGTACCCGTGATCAATTACTCTGTCAATACGCCAAGTCAAGTCACTTAAATCATTCAGAGAAGGATACCACCCTATCATACCACATCACAACCATTTTAATAGCATGTTGGTATGCAAGGTAAACCATTATAAGCTCCTAGCTAATCAAGCATGGCACAAGAAACTATGATCTCTAGTTGTCATTGCAAACATGTTTATTCATAATAGGCTGAATCAGGAACGATGAACTAATCATATTACAAAAACAAGAGAGGTCGAGTTCATACCAGCTTTTCTCATCTCAGTCAGTCCATCATATATCGTCATAATTGCCTTTCATTTGCACGACCGAACGATGTGGGTAATAATAATAGTGCACATGCATTGGACTAAGCTGAAATCTGCAAGCATTCAATAAACAGGAGAAGACAAGGTAATATGGGCTCTTGGTTAAATCAACAATAATGCGTATAAGAGCCACTTCAACAATTTAATCATGGTCTTCTCCTATCGACCCCCAAAGAAAAGAAAAGAAAAGAAATAAAACTATTTACACGGGACAGCTCCCAACAAGAAAAAGAAGAACAGGAAATATTTTTGGGTTTTCTTTTTAATTACTACTACAAGCATGGAAAGTAAACTAATTAAAAGCTACAACTATTTTTTTGGTTTTTCTTAAGGCTTATTAAACACACAAGAAGAAAGTATAAAAAGAAAAATAAACTAGCATGGATATTACAATGAAAAAGTATGAGCACCGACATCTAACAATGAGTGTGTGAACATAAATGTAATATCGGTGAGAAATACGTACTCCCCCAAGCTTATGCTTTTGGCCTAAGTTGGTCTATGGCCATGGTTGGCCTAGAGGATATCCATAGTTGTAGCTGGGGTCGTACTGCGATGCATCGGCTGTTGCCTCCTGAGCTGCAGCGTGGCGGCGAGCTGCCTCCGCCCTCCTCTCGTACTCATCTGCCTCCTCTCTGGTAATAAAATGTCTTCCTTTTGCCTAATAATCAAAGAAGGCAAGAGCAGGGAGAGTAATACGGGCAGCACGGCGTCTGTCAAAGATTAAGCGATACTGGAGAGGTGATTCATTCCTCTCGACAAACTGATGGTGAACCATAGCATTAAAGTCTAGGTAAGCAGGAGGCAATTCAATATCATCATTACATATGGTTACACCAAGAAAATCAGCTAAGTGGGTTGCATAAATTCCACCAAAAATATCTCCATTAAATCTATTAAGATGTAACCTACGTGCAACAATGGCTCCCAAATTATAAGATTTATCTCCTAACACATCACTCCTAAGAATACTGAGGTCAGGGACACACATGTGACTTGCCTCATCTTTACCATTAATGCATCTACCTATGAAGAGAGCAAAATAATGTATAGCAGGAAAGTGAATGCTCCCTATGGTAGCTTTTGTTATATCTCTAGATTCCCCCACAGTTATATTAGCAAGAAAATCTCTAAATTCAGATTTGCGAGGTTCCCTAACACTACCTCATTATGGAAGTTTGCAAGCAGTGGTAAAATCCTCTAAGTCCATAGTATACGATTTTTCATAAAGATCAAACAGGACAGTTGGAGAATTACGTTAAGATGAAAATTCAAACCTCCTCACAAAGGAACAAGTGAGATAATGGTACTGGCGGCACTTTTCCTCCTCGAAGCTCACAAGATCAGCGTTTCGCAAATATGCGTTAAATTCTTCCTTGATTTCCGCTCGATCCATAAAGTCCTCTGTAGGCCATTCACAGGGCCGCACTGGAGCGTCCCTTGGTGGCTCATCATCAGCATCACACATTGCAAGCCTGGGCTCTTGTTTCCTTGAAGAGCCACCTTGGTACATTTTGCTAAACATATTTCTTCCTCTGAAAAATTTCTGAAATTTTTAGTAATTTCAAACAAAAGTGAACCAAGCTCAATAAAATTGATAGCAACTACTCCTACAAGTGCCTAGAGTATACATCATGCATTAGAACTACTTGGAACTATATAAATTTGACATGCAAGCTCAAGAACATGGTCACCTAGGCAGCACAAATTTGCAATGAATAGAGCCCTAGAACAAAAACTAATTGGACCAATGAAGGAGTCACATACCAAGGAACAATCTTCCCAAGCAGTTTTGTGAGAGGTGCTTTGAGCAAGGAGATCGAAAATCGCAGCAAAATGAGCTAGAACTCGTGCTTGAGCTGGATGGTGATTTTTTTGGGAGGAAGAAGAAGTGTGTGGGTGCAGGAATAAGTGGAGGGGAGCCACCATGGGCCCACGAGGCAGGGGGTGCCCTCCACCCTGGTGGCCAGGTGCTTGCCCCTCCTGCTGTGTTCTCAGTGCCAGGTATTCTCAAATATTCCAGAAAAATCATTATTTAAATTTCACGGCATTTGGAGAACTTTTATTTTTAGGGTATTTTTATATTGCATGGATAATCAGATAACAGACAGAATACACTATTTTTTATTTTATTTAAAATAAATAACAGAAAGTAAAAGGAGGGTACAGAAGGTTGTGACTTCTAGTTTCATCCATCTCATGATCATCAAAAGGAATCCACTAATAACGTTGATCAGGTCTTGTTAACAAACCCATTCCGAATAACATGGAACCGGAGAAATTTCGAATAACACTATGTTACCTCAACGGGGATATGCACATCCCCAATAATAAGAATATCATATTTCTTCTTGACAGTAGGAAGAGGAAATTCAAAACCTCCAAATATAATCGATGGAATTTTTCCAATAGAGTTGATACTATGAACTTGAGGTTGTTTCCTCGGAAAGTGTATCGTATGCTCATTATCATTAACATGAAAAGTGATATTGCCTTTAGTGCAATCAATAACAGCCCCTGCAGTATTCAAAAAGGGTCTTCCAAGAATAATAGACATACTATCGTCCTCGAGAATATCAAGAATAACAAAGTCCGTTAAAATAGTAACGTTTGCAACTACAACAGGCACATCCTCACAAATACCGATAGGTATAGCAGTTGATTTATCAGCCATTTGCAAAGATATTTCAGTAGGTGTCAACTTATTCAAATCAAGTCTACGATATAAAGAGAGAGGCATAACACTAACACCGGCTCCAAGATCACATAAAGCAGTTTTAACATAGTTTCTTTTAATGGAGCATGGTATAGTTGGTACTCCTGGATCTCCAAGTTTCTTTGGTATTCCACCCTTAAAAGTATAATTAGCAAGCATGGTGGAAATTTCAGCTTCCGGTATCTTTCTTTTATTTGTAACAATATCTTTCATAGTACTTAGCATAAGGATTCATTTTGAGCATATCAGTTAATCGCATACAAAAGATAGGTCTAATCAATTTCAGCAAAGCGCTCAAAATCCTCATCATCCTTTTTCTTGGATGGTTGGGAGGAAAAGGCATGGGTTTCTGAACCCAAGGCTCTCTTTCCCATGTTTCCTAGCAACAAAGTCTTTCTTATCATAACGTTGATTCTTTGATTGTGGGTTATCAAGATCAACAGCAGGTTCAATTTCTATATCATTATCATTACTAGGTTGAGCATCATCATGAACATTATCATTAACATTATCACTAGTTTCAGGTTCATTACCAGATTGTGTTTAGCATCAGAATAGAAATATCATTTGGATTCTCAGGTGTTTAGTAAGGTCACTACGCATGCAAAGATGAGGCGAGGGTCCCGATCTTTCGATGAGATGATAACTATCGATTTGGTGGAGACGACTTTGACGATCCGACTACAAACGTGCACGACGTTGCGCCTTAGCAACCGCTAAACCAATCTCCTGAGGTTACTGACGATGCTGGAAGCACGGTCAGCCTGACCACGAAGGTCTATTCCTGCAAGCAATCGAAGAACGAGCAAGAATATGATAAAGCAATCTGAATATTGCGCAAATATATATGAATATGATAATGGTGGGATCCGTAAGCGGTCTTGGTCTGGTCGTTGGACACAAACGAAGTACACGAAGTTGCAATGGCTAACTTTTAACTAAACAAATCCCAAGGAAAAAGTTACTAGATGGATCTACTTATATAGGAGCAAGGGGTGGCGGCCAAGGAGGTGGGAGGACGTCCCAAGGCAGCCTAAAACTAACCCTAGGTCGTACAAGGCTCATGGGCCCAAGTGGAGGTGATGCAACACCTTTGGGCTTGTAGTTTGACTCGGATTCTGCTGCAATGTCAGATTGTTTCGTCCGTAACTCAACGCTGCGGACGAATTTGAAGGTGAATCCAATTAGGTTGGAAAGAGCACGAAATCTAGTTTCCAACAAAAAAAGAATCACCCAATTCGGAGTCCGTATGAAAAGTTGTTGGGCGTTTTGAGTCAGGTATGTCTGTGCAGTCCGAATCTGAATCCAGAACGTGAGAGACTTGGACTCTATCTTCTCTTGGCCCAAAAGTGACGTGAGAGGACTTTTTGAACACAACATAAACTTCTCCTTTTCCCTTATCTTCATATGTGGATTGTACAAATGTCCCATACACCTGCAATTAGACAAAACACAAAAGTGTGTGAAGTATTTTTGTTCTGGATAACATAAATAGATTATTGAATAGTTTGCATTAGAAATCACCTGACAAATATGCATGTATGCAATATTTTTGGTCGTATCCAAGGTAGTCATGTCCTCATCATCCTCCCCTTTTTGAAAACAAAGCCGTCCTCGGCGTTGCTTAATCTGAAATGTGGCTAACAAAAGAGACAAGGTGTACATGTTGTATATGTATATGTCATCCATTTTAACTTCCCTTGATTTTTGCACATATGACACATGTATACATGAGTAACTTTCATAGTTCATAATATCCAAAGCCAAAAAATTATCACAAGAAGTAGAAGGCATGAAAATATTGCAACTCAGTTTGCACATATAAGTGAAGCTCTTATTCATTTCAAAAGATTGGCAATGTTCATCATTAAACCATCCCAACTTTGGTGAATAAACCTTACTTGCATCAAATTTACATGCTACAACATGCTTAAATAAGCAAACAGCAATAAGTCATTGGACACAGAATCATCATCAAGATTAGAGGTCATATCAAATGATTAAACATTGGGTTCTTTTGCAATCAACAGTTAATTCAATGTGTGCACTCAAAAATTTGATATTTCAGTTGTTTGATCACATGACGCATTCATGAATAGTACAAGATTCTAAAATAGGTGGTTGTGCTCAAATCAACAGGTTAACTCAATACATGATGCATTCAAGTAACTAGGCATGCCATCATTCTCATGTGAAGTTTATATCATCAATACCTTTAATGTTACCTCTTGTCGCAAAGATGTAGCTTGATGTAGGTACGGACGTTGACAATGTACATTACCCTTGAGATGATGCCGCCTCAATAATCCGAGGTGCAGATGAGGAACCCACGCAGGGTGAGCATGACTGGAATAGTAGTTGTCTGTAGTCACCTATGCATCCTCCTGTATCTGTCTCTCAAAGGTACAAGCACGGACATACATACCAGTAATGCAACGAGGAATATACTGAAATCTTGCCTGAATAATCATGGTTCAAACCACCAAAAAATCTATCATTGTATCATTCTCAGATTCTTCTATGTCACAATGATGCATATAAGATTTGAACTCTTGGTAGTAAGCATGAACAGTGTTGTTGCCTTGTTTAAATTGTTCAAATTTGCGAAGCAATTCACGACGATAATAAGGAGGGAAAAATTGTTGTCTCATTACAGCTTTCAAAACTTTCCAAGTTGTGGGTTGGTTATCAATGTTTTTCTTACAATGTACACTCCACCAAACAGAAGCAAAATCAGTAAATGCTCTAGTGGCTGCTCGCACTCGCTCAAGTTCAGAAAAGTCATGGTGACTAAAAACTTGTTCTACTTCAAGCTCCCAAGCTAGATAAGTAGTAGGATTAAATCTACCCTCAAATGACGGTAAAAAGATAACCTGACCATGTGCTTGTGTGTGTTGTCCCAACTCTCGTGATGGTGAAGATGTGTCCGTCGTCCAAGAACTTCTATCTTCGGAACCTGTCATGATTAGTAGAAACAAGAAACAAAATTCAAGAATAATGTTCCTATGAACTACTAGGGTGTGGTGGTAAAGCGCTCACAGTAAAGCAAATATCAATATCTTACAAGTTCTTACCAAGCAGCAGGTGGTGACAGGCAACCAGCGGTGTCAAATAACTCTGAAGATTGTGTAAAGCGATTGCCAGGGGAACGTACGTATACACGGTGTAGAAATATGTGGAGCTGGGTTGGCTATATATGGTAGCAAAAGATTAGCAATAATCAATTCAGAGATGCAATGTTGAATAAACGCTCAACGACGGTACTGTGCTGGTCCTAGGCTAGACCGAACTAGAGACGCGAGCCTAGAACACTAATGAGGTCACGTCGTAGCACAACTAGCATCAATGAAGGATACTAAGTAGCTCTGGACAGCAAGATATAAGTGAAGATCACAACGGCAGTAAAGATAATGATGTGAAACAACAGCCAAGCAGGATATATCAACAACTTTGTCTCCAACTTTCCTCTGAAAAAGTTTGTGCCGATTTTTTTTTTTTCAAGAATGGTATTGACTCAAGCTTTCAAACACAAAAGGAATCACTCAATTCTGAGTTGATATGAGGAGTCAAAAAATTCGAAAACTGCCTGAAAAACTGGAATAAGCTGTGTTCATGAACTTCGGAGGGCAAAAAGACCTATTTAGAAGCCGATTTTGAGGTGCCAAATATTGAACAGCTTCTTCAACTATTTAGATGCGGCTCGTCGCTAGCTTTCGTTTGAGTACTCGCGGAGGCAAAACGGACTTCGTATGAGGAAGTTATGCCTGTTTTACTGAACAGTGCACAAAACAGATTCCAATCCGAATTCAACTACGAGATTGAGTCTAAAAAGATCCGAATTTTGTTTTTTTTCTTCTCTTTTTTTCCTCACACTTTTTTTTTCTCTCCTTTTTTTCTCTGACTTTTTTCTCTTTTTTCTCTCGTTTTTTCTCTCTTTTTTTCTCCCTCTTTCCAAAACAAACTAGATAAGATGCAGATTGGATCAAGTGAAGATGTGAACGATCTCAACTATTATTATGACAATGAATGGTGGGTAGCACGTGGTGGAAATTGATGGATGGGTGGTGGACAGCGGAAGAGATAATGATGCAGCGGTGGCGTGACTAATGTGAACAGAACTCGAAACTCTAAACGAACTAGACACTAAGACCAGCAACTCGACACGATGATGCAACCGATAATTCAACTATGCAAGCAATGAAAAGAAAATTGCAAAGGCTCAGACTGGCTTGGACCAAGGATGAATAGATCTAACTCTTTTTTGTGGCTTTTTCTTGGACAATAGGTAAGAAAATAAATCTAATCTAGGAAAACTGGAAATTCTCACCGAGCAACCTGAAAACTGATACCACTTGATAGAGGCGAGGGTCCCGATCTTTCGATGAGATGATAACTATCGATTTGGTGGAGACGACTTTGACGATCCGACTACAAACGTGCACGACGTTGCGCCTTAGCAACCGCTAAACCAATCTCCTGAGGTTACTGACGATGCTGGAAGCACGGTCAGCCTGACCACGAAGGTCTATTCCTGCAAGCAATCGAAGAACGAGCAAGAATATGATAAAGCAATCTGAATATTGCGAAATATATATGAAGTATTGATAATGGTGGGGATCCGTAAGCGGTCTTGGTCTGGTCGTTGGACACAAACGAAGTACACGAAGTTGCAGCTATGGCGAACTTTTAATCTAAACAAAACCCAAGCAAAAAGCTACTAGATGGATCTACTTATATAGGAGCAAGGGGTGGCGGCCAAGGATGGTGGGAGGATGTCCCAAGGCAGCCTAAAACTAACCCTAGGTCGTACAAAGCTCATGGGCCCAAGTGGAGGTGATGCAACACCTTTGGGCTTGTAGTTTGACTCGGATTCTGCTGCAACGTCAGATTGTTTCGTCCATAACTCAACGCTCCGAACGATTTGAAGGTGAATCCAATTGGGTTGGAAATAGCACGAAATCTAGTTTCCAACAAAAAAAGAATCACCCAATTCGGAGTCCGTATGAAAAAGTTGTTGGCGTTTTGAGTCAGGTATGTCTGTGCAGTCCGAATCTGAATCCAGAACGTGAGAGACTTGGACTCTATCTTCTCTTGGCCCAAAAGTGACGTGAGAGGACTTTTTGAACACAACCTAAACTTCTCCTTTTCCCTTATCTTCATATGTGGATTGTACAAATGTCCCATACACCTGCAATTAGACAAAACACAAAAGTGTGTGAAGTATTTTTGTTCTGGATAACATAAATAGATTATTGAATAGTTTGCATTAGAAATCACCTGACAAATATGCATGTATGCAATATTTTTGGTCGTATCCAAGGTAGTCATGTCCTCATCAGTAAAGTCATCTCATTCTTTATTTCCTTTGAAGACTATGGTGCATCTATATTATTTCTCTGAGAATCTTGCTCAATCCTCTTAGGGTGGCCTTCAGGATACAGAGGTTCCTGAGTCATTCTACCAGTTCTAGTAGCCACTCTAGCAACATAATCATTATTCTTACTTTTCAATTCATTGAGCAAATCATTTTGAGCCTTAAGTACCTGTTCTACTTGAGTGGTAACCATAGAAGCATGTTTACTAATAAGTTTAAGTTCACCTTTGACATTAGCCATATAATCACCCAAGTGTTCAAGCATATTTGAATTGTATTTCAATTGTCTACCAAAATAAGCATTAAAATCTTCTTGCCTCACCATAAAATTATCAAACTCATCTAAGCATTGGCTAGCAAACTTAGTAAGAGAGATTTCAGCTTTATCATATCTATAGAGAGAGTTTACCTTTACTACCTGTGTCGGGTTATCAAGACCATGTATTTCTTCAATAGGTAATGGATTAAGATCATATGTTTTTCAACATGCGGTAAATTAAGACCGTGTATTTCTTCAATAGGAGGTAAATTCTTAACATCTTCAGCTTTAATACCCTTTTCTTTCATGGATTTCTTTGCCTCTTGCATATCTTCAGGACTGAGAAATAGAACACCTCTTTTCTTCGGAGTTGGTTTAGGAATAGGCTCAGGAGCTGGCTCAGGAAGTGTCCAATTATTTTCATTTGTCAACATATTATTCAATAGAATTTCAGCTTCATCCGGTGTTCTTTCCCTGAAAACAGAACCAACACAACTATCCAAGTAATCTCTGGAAGCACCGGTTAGTCCATTATAAAAGATATCAAGTATTTCATTTTTCTTAAGAGGATGATCAGGCAAAGCATTAAGTAACTTGAGAAGCCTCCCCCAAGCTTGTGGGGGACTCTCTTCTTCAATTTGCACAAAATTATATATATCCCTTAAAGCAGCTTGTTTCTTATGAGCAGAGAAATATTTAGCAGAGAAGTAATAAATCATATCCTGGGGACTACGCACACAACCGGGATCAAGAGAATTAAACCATATCTTAGTATCACCCTTTAATGCGAATGGAAATATTTTAAGGATATAAAAGTAGCGAGTTCTCTCATCATTAGTGAACAGGGTGGCTATATCATTTAATTTAGTAAGATGTGCCACAACAATTTTAGATTCATAGCCATAAAAAGGATCAGATTCAACCAAAGTAATTACATCAGGATCAACAGAGAATTCATAATCCTTATCAGTAACATAGATAGGTGAAGTAGCAAAAGCAGGGCCAGGTTTCATTCTAGCATTAAGGGATTGTTTCTTCCATTTAGCTAATAACCTCTTGAGCTCGTATCTATCTTTGCAAGCTAAAATAGCTAAATCAGCTTCTTTTTCCAAAACATAACCCTCAGGAATAACAGGCGATTCATATTTATTAGGGGAGAGTCTTCATCATCACTTTCATCAATGTTATCAATTTCAATAATTTCATTCTCTCTAACCCTAGCAAGTTGTTCATCAAGAAATTCACCAAGCGGCACAGTAGTATCAAGCATAGAAGTAGTTTCATCATAAGTATCATGCATAGCAGAAGTGGCATCATCAAGAACATGCGACATATCAGAACGAATAGCAGAAGCAGGTTTAGGTGTCGTAAGCTTACTCAAAACAGAAGGTGAATCAAGTGCAGAGCTAGATGGCAGTTCCTTACCTCCCCTCGTAGTTGAGGGATAAATCTTGGTTTTTGGATCTCTCAAGTTCTTCATAATGATAAGCAGATGTAAATCCCAAGTGACTCAAAGAATAGAACTATGCTCCCCGGCAACGGCGCCAGAAAATAGTCTTGATAACCCACAAGTATAGGGGATCACAACCGTTTTCGAGGGTAGAGTATTCAACCCAAATTTCTTGATTCGACACAAGGGGAGCCAAATAATATTCTCAAGTATTAGCAGCTGAGTTGTCAATTCAACTACACCTGGAAACTTAATATCTGCAGCAAAGTATTTAGTAGCAAAGTAATATGATAGTAGTGGTAATGGTAGCAAAAGGTAATGATAACAAAAGTAATGTTTTTGGTATTTTGTAGTGATTGTAACAATAGCAATGGAAAAGTAAATAAGCAAAGAACAATATATGGGAAGCTCGTAGGCAATGGATCGGTGAAAGAGAATTATGCCGGATGTGGTTCATCATGTAACAGTCATAACATAGGATGACACAGAACTAGCTCCAATTCATCAATGTAATGTAGGCATGTATTCTGAATATAGTCATACGTGCTTATGGAAAAGAACTTGCATGACATCTTTTGTCCTACCCTCCCGTGGCAGCGGGGTCCTAATGGAAACTAAGGGATATTAAAGCCTCCTTTTAATAGAGTACCGGACCAAAGCATTAACACATAGTGAATACATGAACTCCTCAAACTACGGTCGAGTGGTCCCGATTATTGTCACTTCGGGGTTGCCGGATCATAACACATAGTAGGTGACTATAGACTTGCGAGATAGGATCAAGAACTCTCATATATTGATGAAAACATAATAGGTTCAGATCTGAAATCATGGCACTCGGGCCCTAGTGACAAGCATTAAGCATAGTGATGTCATATCAATATCAATCTCAGAACATAATGGATACTAGGGATCATACCCTAACAAAACTAACTCGATTACATGATAAATCTCATCCAATCCATCACCGTCCAGCTAGCCTATGATGGAATTACTCACGCACGGCAGTGAGCATCATGAAATTGGTGATGGAGGATGGTTGATGATGACGATGGCGACGAATCCCCCTCTCTGGAGCCCCGAATGGACTCCAGATCAGCCCTCCCGAGAGGTTTTAGGGCTTGGCGGCGGCTCCATATCGTAAAACGTGATGAATCCTTCTCTTTGATTTTTTTCTCCCCGAAAGCAAATATATAGAGTTGGAGTTGAGGTCGGAGGAGCTCCAGGGGGCCCATGAGGTAGGGGGCGCGCCAAGGGGGGGCAGGCGCGCCCCCACCCTCGTGGCTAGGGTGTGGGCCCCCTGTCCTCATCTTTTGCAAGGATTTTTTATTATTTCCAAATAGTCGTTCCGTGATGTTTCAGGTCATTCCGAGAACTTTTGTTTCTGCACATAAATAACACCATGGCAATTCTGCTGAAGACAGAGTCAGTCCGGGTTAGTTCCATTCAAATCATCCAAGTTAGAGTCCAAAACAAGGGCAAAAGTGTTTGGAAAAGTAGATACGATCGAGACGTATCAAGGAGACCCCCATAGTTTCCTCATACATATTAGGAGATTTTGATGCATTCAATACTTTGCATGATTCTCATAATTGTTTGCACCGTATGCATTCCATGAATAACAATGCTCTACATATTTCTTGTGATGCATTACACAATTTGAGTCTCCATTATGCTATACATAACAACAAACCTATCATGATGGATGACATGTTTCTATATCACACTTCTCATTTATTTGAGCGTTGGCTATTTTGTGCTAACCAACACTTTCACGTGCGCATCATGATGGATGATGTGTACATATACCATGCACACACAATTTTCCCTTTGTCTTTGTTTTGTGTAGGTACTCACATATACTCGTCAACCTCTCAATCCCAAGAGTTGACGAAACGAGCTCTTGTGAGAAACGATGACTTGGGATCCCGTGGATTGTCCTTCCCACCATTTTCTTCGCGCAACGACTACGCACATCTATTTTACTTGGCTCTCACATGTCTATGGGCTATATATCACTTGTTACCTTATGCCCATTCTACCATGTTCACTTTTCATGTTATGCTTGTTTCTATGCCTTGGCCATGCAATTGTGACCCTTGCTTGCATTTACCCACGATTCACCATTTTACTACTCATATGTGTATTTGCATGCTTGGTGGAGATCCTTGTTGCTATTTCCATGTTTATCATGTGCCTCATGCTATTGTTGCTTGTTGTGTTGGGAGACTCATGATGTCCCATTGCTATTTACATATGGCCTCTCGCCAATACATTGATGATATTTTGCTTATATCTTGCCTTCATGCTTGTGATATGTCTTGTGCATTATTCATGACTACCATTTGCACACATGACATACTTGACATGATTCCTTCTAGTACATTGCATCTTCGCACTACTAGCTTGCTTACCTTGATTCATATGATTGCTTGCTTTGTCGCATCACCCATGTTACATTATTACTTGCTTTCTTGGTTTAATGACGTATATGTTCATGCCTCTCACATGATATATTTTGTTCATTGTCGCTTGTCTCCAATTGTTGCATCTATGCTTATTGATCATGGAGACTTGGACACTTTACTTATGATGCATGCTTGCTTGTTTGAGCCTATTGTATTTGGTTGTTCTCGCATCATATGCCTCCATACTATGAAATGCTCCCTTGTCCTTTCTTATGATGAGCATGATGCATCCACTTGTTGGGTATTTTACCACACGAATATAGGGTTTGCATCTCCGCTAACCTCATTTGTTTTTCCGAGTGTTTGTCATGTTCTTTCATTTTGAAGGATTCATAAGGCGATACCGTCATGAGACAATTTGGTCATGTGAAGGCATACACGATGTGCAACACCAACATTTGCGAGAATCTCCTAAATGTGACCTCATTCCCTTTGAGCCATCCTCAAATATGCACATTGGATGGGTCACTCTTTCATTATTGTTTCCTTCTTGTTGTCTACATGGTACATCTCGCGAATGGAGGAGCGACATTGAAGATTGGCTCTATGGACCTTCACATTGAGGAGCGCTCAAACTTATTGGAAGCACCTTCGAACCTCCATGCATGCCACGACATCGAGCATTGGTACACCAACACCTCCATATTTGTTGATTGTGCTCACACATGTCATGCTCATTGGACATCTCACACTCATGACAAATTTGCATCTTATGCATGGATTGACTCATATTTTGATTGCCTTGTTGCATCTTGTATTCCCATGTCATCCATGATATATGAGCTTGTGCATTTTCTTAGCAAATTTGTTGTGATCTTTCTTGATGACATATTCATACATCATGATCATATTGCCCATCATCAATTGCATGATCACATACTAATTTTGAGCCACCATTACCATGTTCATGCTTTTGATAAACCATCCCATTATGACATCATTTTGCACCGTGGTTGCATTGATCATATTCGCAATACATTTTTATGCACAATGAATGATTTTGCTCCCATGAATGCTTTTCATATCATTCTATATCATCTTCATAAGCTTCATGCACTATGTCACGAACAATCTTTCCGAAAGGACTCATTCTTCTATGATAGACACTTTGTGTGCGCTAACCATTGTATTTCCAAGTGTACTTTGTGTTTGCTCATTTTGCTTGTACCACATACCGGAGACACCTTGGAGTACTTGGATTGCGCCATGCCTTCAACTCCGTCCAACTACAAGTCCGTCCACGACAACCGTTTCCATGGTGATGAGGATCACGATCCGAGGTCGGATCTTTCCCAAGGGGGGGAGATGATGTGGAGCATCCCAGTTCATCCCCATGCACACTCCGACTACTCTCCAAGCCCCAAGTGAACATAAGACGAGACCTCAAGTATACGCCATTGGACACAAGGGGAACTCGCTCCTCTCCGAGTCGTCACTTTCCACATGTGAGACATGGCTACTACCTCAAACATGTGTGCTATGCGTGACCAAGAACCAAGAGGAAGCCCATGGACAAGAAGGCGAGGACACCAAGCGTGAGGAACAAGAAGAAGAGCTACAGAAGAAGCTCCAGCCACCGGACGACTGGTCAGGACCGGACGTCCGATGCCTGAAGACCCACCGGACGACCGGCCCGGACCGGACGACCGGCCCGGACCGGACGACCGGCGATCCCGCACCGAGCCAAACGAGCGGACGTATGGCCTCCACCGGACGACCGGCGCCTGAAGCACAGCCAACGCCAGCTACAACACCCCCAGCGAGCGGACGTCCGGCGACTAGCGGATGACTGGTCCCTCCTGATCCACCGGACGACCGGTACCCACCGGACGACCGGTTCCTGCCTGTGCACAGTCTATCCTTTGGCCTTGTATCCCTCTCCCACTTACCCCTTCGTGGCTCTAGACTATATATACTCCTCCACCTCCTCCATTTAAGGGTTAGCCTTGGTTTAGCTCATTTTAGAGATAGAGCATTGCTCATCCACATTGGATCTACTCCACGAGAGAGATCGCGGCCCCTCTTCGTAGAAGATCCCTTTGGAATCAAGACCTTCTTGTGGAGAAGAACCTCAAGACCTCCTCACAGAGAAGACCGGTTACCTCTTGTATCGTCCGTTGTTGACTTTGGATCTTGTATCTCCCTTTGTGTTCATGGATCTAGTGCATGTGTGATCATTCTTGTTGGTTTGAGTGTTCTCTTGTGTTCCCCTTGTGATTCTCCCCTTGTTTCCCACCTCATGTTCTTCGTGTTCATCGCGGGATCCGCTCCTTTCGTGAAAGATCGGCCGATTAGGGTTTCTACCCTACATCAATTTGACACCTAAGCCTTTTCCCTTGGGTTCTGTAGACTCAAGGGTCATCTTTATTTTAAACCCCCGAGCTAGTGCTCCTCTGAGTGTTGGTGCAACCTGGGAGATGTCCGGCACCCCCTAGGGAACCAGGGTCTATGTCAACCCGACATCTGGCCCATCCGGTGTGCCCTGAGAACGACATATGTGCGACGCCTATCGGGATTTGTCGGCACATCGGGCGGCTTTGCTTGTCTTGTTTTACCATTGTCGAAATGTCTTGTAACCGGGATTCTGAGACTGATCAGGTCTTTCCGGGCGAAGGAATATCCTTCGTTGACCATGAGAGCTTGTGACAGGCTAAGTTGGGACACCCCTGTAGGGTATAAACTTTCGAGAGCCGTGCCCACGGTTATGTGGCAGATGGGAATTTGTTAATATCCGGTTGTAGAGAACTTGACATTTGACTTAATTAAAATGAATCAACTGCGTGTCTAGCCGTGACGGTCTCTTTTCAGCGGAGTCCGGGAAGTGAACACGGTTTTGGGTTATGTTTGATCATAAGTAGTTTCAGGATCACTTCTAGCTTCACGACCGTTGCGTAGCTTCTCATCTTACTCTTATTTGCGTATGTTAGCCACCATATTTGCTTAGCGCTTGTTGCAGCTCCACCTCATTACCTTATCCTACCCATAAGCTTAAATTGTCTTGATCTTGCGGGTGTGAGATTGCTGAGTCCTCGTGACTCACGGATACTTCCTAACAGTTGCAGGTGCCGATGATACCAGTGCAGGTGATGCTACCGAACTCAAGTGGGAGTTCGACGAGGACCTTGGTCATTACTATGTTTCGTTTCGTGGTGATCAGTAGTGGAGCCCAGTTGGGACGATCGGGGATCTAGCATTTGGGGTTTATCTTCCTTTTCTTTTGGATTTGACCATAGTTGGTCTAGTGTATTTGGATGATGTATGAATTATTTATGTATTGTGTGACATGGCGAGTGTAAGCCAACTCTTTATCCCTTTCTTATTCAGTACATGGGGTTGTGTGAAGATTACCCTCTTGCGACAAAACCACCATGCAGTTATGCCTCTAAGTCGTGCCTCGACACGTGGGAGATATAGCCGCATTGTGGGCGTTACAAGTTGGTAATCACAGCCATCCCCGACTTAGGAATCCCCTGCTTGATCGAATCGCTAACGTTGTTGAGTCTAGAACAAATTGTTTTGAGTCTTAGGATTTTATATAATGGAGAGTAGGATCCTTTTTACTCCTTAGTCCCTTCGTCGCTCTGGTGAGGCCTCCTGACGTAGATGTTTTGACTTTCCTCTCCTCAAATTTCATAATTTTTTTAGGATCACACGGGTATCTTGGGATCGTTTCGATATTCTTGTGATGAGAACATTGTTCTTGGTGCCTCCTGACATTTAGGGTTGTGGCAGTGTCCCGGGGAGTTGAGCTCCGAGGTGTTGTCGTCACAATTTTATCGTTGCAGTTCTGGAATACCTGAGTTCGCCGACATCAAAAATCTCTTTTATGCAGTTGTTGGTGAGATAACCTCGACGCCACCCAGTACTGGGGCGGGAGTTCGGGAGTATTGCCATAACTCGTATAACAGATGCTTTTCGAAGGTTGAGGTACATGATTTCCGAAGGTTTCTCGGTTATGTGTTGAAGGATGGACACAACTGGATGTAGGATTGTTAGTTTGGGTGAGATATTATGCTTCCCTTGTATCCCCAACACCAGATTGCATAACCAGAATGTTTCGGGAGTTTATAGGTGGGAAATCAAGTAGCTCTAGTATTTCTTCCCGCAGATATTTGGTTTGTTATTGGGTAATCCTTACCACTTATTTGTTCCTATTTGTACCTTGTTGCTTCATTCGTCAACCGTTATCTAGGTGGCTTCTCACCTTAATGGACGTGTGACGTTAACTTTGGAATTCATTCATTCATTCATCCTTGTTCGAATGTTTATTGTGAAGACTATATGTTGCAATTTCTATCCATTGATTCAGCTTGTCTATCTATCTATCAAGATTCTAACGGATGTCACCCTCTTTAGGATGGCTCCTCCAACGCGTCAGAATCCGCCACCACCTCCACCTCCGGAGGCATGGCAAGCTGTCATGGCAGCCACCAACACCAACACCCAAGTGCTTTTGCTACTCTTGCAAGAGCGCAACCAAGCTCATGGCAACCAAGGAAATCAAGGCCAAGGAAATTTCAACAATCAGCCTCAGTTTGCTACCCTCAACCAGTTCCTTGCAAATTAGCCGAAGTCTTTCAGCTACTGTGCCAAGGCCACGGACAACGATGATTGGCTCGTGGACATCCACAAGCAATGTCAGGCCTGAGTACTTTGTCAAGTTTGCTTCGTTTCAACTCAAGGACCAAGCTGTTGATTGGTTTCAACAATACACAGATTCCAGAGGAGGTCGTGTGATTACCTGGGATGATTTCTGCTGAGACTTCAAAGCTCACCACATTCCTACAAGTGTTGCTGAGAGCAAGCGTGAGGAGTTCCACAATCTTAAACAAGGCATCATGTCTGTGTATCAATACAATATCTAGTTTCAGAAACTTGCTCGCTTCGCAAGGCAAGACGTTCCTGATGAAAAGAGTATGATCTATCAATTCAGAGGTGGCCTCAGAGAAGATCTGCAGTTAGCTCTCGTGCTTCTTGAGCCGACTGAGTTCGATCAATTCTATAACATGGCCCTTAAGCAAGAAGGTGCTCAGCTCAAGTATGAGGCTTCTAAGAAGAGAATTAGGGATGCAGTTCAGTCTTCTTCTTCCTCACAAGTGGCAGATAAGCAACATAAGTTCTGGCTTCCTCCTCCCCCGTTTCATCATCCCTACCAGCAGAAGAACAAAGGTGGCCATGGATCTTCCCACCCACCCAACCCAGGCTATCAGGACAAGTCTCAGAATCAAGCTCCAAGGTCAAGTGCTCCTTATCATCGCCCGCTCTCAGAAGTGACTTGCAACAAGTGTCAGCAGAAAGGTCACTATGCGAACAAGTGCTTCAACCAAATGCGCCTTATGCCTCCTCCCCCTGTGAGATCTTCAAGCAATGCAGTGGTCAAGCATAATCCCAAGTCTGCAAGAGTGAACTTGATGAATTCAGTTCAAGCAGAGGATTCTTCAGAAGTGATCATGGGTAATCTTCCTGTTAATGACTTCCATGGAAATGTTTTATTTGATACTGGTGCATCACATAGTTTCATCTCAAGACCTTTTGCATCTAAGCATGAGTTGGTTTTCCAAGATTTGACTAGACCGTTATCAGTTGTCTCTCTGGGTAAATGCATGAACACAAGCTCCATGGTTTGGGACGTTTCTATCAAGATGGGAAACTATAAATTTCTGTCTTCTCCAATTGTTCTTGGTGACTCGGATATTGATCTAATTCTCGGGATGGACTGGCTTTCTAAGCACAAGGCTCAGCTTGATTGTGCTGCCAGGGAGATTCAATTGACACACTCTTCTGAGGATGTGATCATCTATGCTGCTCGTGATGAAACCATTCGATTGTTTTCTCTCAATGAGAAGGGTGAGTTGGATGCAATCTCTCAGATTCCAGTCGTTTGTGAATACCAAGACATCTTTCCAGAAGAGCTTCTGGAAATGCCTCCTCACCGGCTAGTTGAATTCATTATCGGTCTTGAGCCTAGTACAGAACCCGTTTGCAGGCGTCCATACAAGCTTGGACCAAAGGAGCTGAAGGAATTGAAGAAACAGCTTGATGAACAAGAGCGTCTGGGTTTGATCAGACCGAGTTCATCTCTGTGGGATTGTGGTGTTCTTTTTGTCCAGAAGAAGGATGGCACAGACCGACTTTGCGTCGACTACCGTCCATTGAACAAGAAGACAATTAAGAACAAGTATCCACTTCCCAACATCAATGAGCTATTCGAGCAACTTAAAGGTGCTAAAGTATTATCCAAGCTTGACCTCCGTATGGGTTATCATCAGATTCACATTCGTGAACAAGATATCCCCAAGACAACATTTAGAACAAGCTATGGTTCTTATGAATATATTGTCATGTCTTTAGGCCTTGTCAATGCTCCTCCAACATTCTCTCGCATGATGAACTTCATATTCAACCCCTACACAAATGAATTCGTCCTGGTGTATCTCGATGATATCTTGGTCTTCTCCAAGAATAAGGAGGATCATGCCAAACATTTGAGATTGGTGCTCGACAAGCTCAGAGAGCATCAATTCTATGCAAAGTTTTCCAAATGTGAGTTTTGGCTTGATGAAGTTCTTTATCTTGATCATTTCATCTCCGCCAAGGGCATCGCTGTTAATCCCGAGAAGGTGTTTGCAATTGTGAACTAGGAACCTCCTCAGAATGTCAAGCAGCTCCGCAGTTTTCTTGGACTGGCAAGCTATTGTCGAAGATTCGTTGAGAATTTCTCTAAGATTGCAAAGCCTCTTTCCAACCTCCTTCAGTATCATGTCAAGTATGTCTGGACTCCTGAGTGTGACGTTGCTTTCAACACTCTCAAAGAGAAGCCTGTCTCAGCTCCTGTCTTGACTCCTGCTGATGAATCCAAGCCATTCGAAGTTTTCTGTGATGCCTCTTTGCAAGGTCTAGGCGATGTGTTAATGCAAGAGAAGAAAGTTGTGGCTTATACCTCTCGTCAGTTGAAGCCCAACGAAAGTAACTACCCCACTCACGATCTTGAGTTGTTGGCAGTTGTCCATGCATTAATAACATGGAGACATCTCTTGTTGGGAAGGCAAGTGGACATTTTCACAGATCACAAGAGCCTCAAGTATATCTTCACTCAACCCAACCTCAACCTCAGGCAAACTCGATGGGTCGAAATGATTCAAGAGTACAATCCGAGTATTGAATATACTCCAGGCAAGGCCAATGTGATTGCAGATGCTTTGAGTAGGAAGGCTTATTGCAACAGCTTAATTCTCAAGTCATTCCAATCAGATCTTTGTGAAGCTTTCCGCAAACTCAATCTCCAAGTTGTTCCTCAAGGTTTTCTTGCCAACCTTCAAGTCACACCTACTTTGGAAGACCAAATTCGCGAGGCACAACTACTTGACACCATGGTGAAGAAGGTGAAACGTGGTATTGCCAAGGGCCTCTCCGAATACAAGTGCTATCGCATGTATGACAAAGACACTTTATTCTTCGAGGACCGGATTGTGGTTCCTAAAGGTGATCTAAGGAAGGTCATAATGAATGAAGCGCACAATTCTCTTCTTTCTATCCACCCGGGAAGTTTGAAGATGTACCATGACCTCAAGCAGTCGTATTGGTGGACTCGAATGAAGCGAGAGATTGCTCAATTCGTGAATGAATGTGATATCTACCGAAGGGTGAAAGCAGAACACCAACGACCAGCTGGTCTCCTCCAACCTCTTGCTATTCCAGAATGGAAGTTTGACCATATTGAAATGGACTTCATTACTGGATTTCCTAAGTCCAAGCGTGGGAATTATGCTATTTTTGTTGTCATTGACAAGCTTACAAAAGTGGCTCATTTCCTTCCAATCAATGAATCTATCACAACAGCTCCGTTGGTAGAGCTATACACCTCCTGAATTGTCTCTTTGCATGGTATTCCACAATTGATCTGTAACGCCCTCGATGCGGCTATATCTCCCACGTGTCGAGGCACGACTTAGAGGCATAACCGCATTGAAAGCAATGTCGCAAAGTTAGGCAATCTTCACAACATCCCATGTAATATATATAGATAATAAAAGGGGAGATACATAGTTGGCTTACACTCGCCACGTCAATCAAAGTACATAAATAGCATTACATCATCAAACACTCATGGCCCGACTACGGCGCCAAAATGAAAGATCAACCCAACATGCGACACGGTCCCGATCGCCCAACTGGGCACCACTACTGATCATCAGGGAAAGACACATAGTAACGGCGTGAGTCCTCGTCGAACTCCCACTTGAGCTCAAGCGCGTCATCTGGACAGAATCATCAGGCCCTGCATCTGGTTTGGAAGTAATCTGTGAGCCACAGGGACTCAGCAATCTCGCACCCTCGCGATCAAGACTATTTAAGCTTATAGGTAAGGCAAGGTAAATATGTGGAGCTGCAGCAAGCGACTAGCATATATGGTGGCTAACCTGTTCGCAAAAGAGAGCGAGAGAGAGGCAGCGCGAACGAAGAACTAGAGAAACAACCTGCGGCAGCATTACTCCAACACCGTGTTCACTTCCCGGACTCCGCCGAGAAGAGACCATCACGGTAACTCACACAGTTGATTCATTTTAATTAAGTTAAGGTTCAAGTTATCTACAACCGGACATTAAAATTCCCATGCCCATAACCGCGGCACGGCTTTCGAAAGTTCAAATCCCTGGGGAGTCCCAACTTAGCCCATGACAAGCTCTCATGGTCAACGAAGGAATAGACCTTCTCCCGAGACATTCCGATCAGACTCGGTATCCCGGTTCTACAAGACACTTCGACAAGTTAAAACAAATCCAGCAACACCGCCCGAATGTGCCGACAAATCCCGATAGGAGCTGCACATATCTCGTTCTCAGGGCACACTCAGATGAGCGCTCCATACAACTAAAACCAAACCTCGAGTTTCCCCGAGGGGGCGCTGCACAGGACTCTAGTTTGGACCAACACTCAGAGGAGCACTGGCCGGGGGGTTTAAAATAAGATGACCCTCGGGCTCCGGAAACCCAAGGGAAAAAGAGGCTAGGTGGCAAATGGTAAAACCAAGGTTGGGCATTGCTAGAAGAGTTTTATTCAAGGCGATTTGTCAAGGGGTTCCCATTATCACCCAACCGTGTAAGGAACGCAAAATCCGGGAACATAACACCGATATGATGGAAACTAGGGCGGCAAGAGTGGAACAAAACACTAGGCAAAAGGCCGAGCCTTTCACCCTTTACCAAGTATATAGATGCATTAAGATAACAAGATAATATAATGATATCACAACAAGAAAAATAATGTTCCAACAAGGAACGATCTCCAATCTTCACCTGCAACTAGCAACGCTATAAGAGGGGCGGAGCAAAGCGGTAACATAGCCAATCAACGGTTTGCTAGGACATGGTGGGTTAGAGGTTTGACATGGCAATTTGGGAGGCATGATAAGCAAGTGGTAGGCATCGTAGCATAGGCATAGCAAAAGAGCGAGCATCTAGCAAGCAAAGATATATGTGATTTTGAGGGTATGATCATCTTGCCTGCAAAGTTGTCAGAGTTGACTGGATCCTTGAAAGCAAACTCAACGGGCTCCTCGTTAGCGAACTCGTCTCCTGGCTCTACCCAAAATAGACAAACAAGCAAAAGGAACACAATCAACCACGTGCAAATGCTCGAACAACATGATGCAAACATGGTATGCTATGCGGGATGCGATATGTGATGCATATGCAAGATTTGACAAGGAATGAATGAACCTGGCCTCAACTTGGAAATCCAAGTGTGCCACTGGAAAGGTGAGATGAAATCGCTTGAAAACGATATAAAGAACTCCGGAATCGGAGTCACGGTTTGGAAATGGCAAGCAATTCAAATATGGCACCGGTCTGCGATATACAGCAAGTAGCCATCTAAATGCAACAAGATGAACATTCTACGACACTCAAATATGGCAACAAAATACATTGCAGGGATCCATTCATGATGCTTAACAAAAGAGGAACACTGAGCTATGGCCAATTCATCCACTAACAAGTTCAAACAAGCATGGCAAAAGTGCAATTGGTAAACAGGTTTCAGACTTAGTGAAATTAACACAAGCCTGGAATTTCAGATCAGGTAGCACTCTTTGAAGCATGAAAACTATATGCTACAGGAGCTTAACATGGCAAAGCAAGACATGGCATGGAGCTACTCAAAGATCTTAACAAAAGTCCCTTAGTGACCTTGAGCCAAAAGGGATCAGAAAATACAATGGTAAGCATGTGAACATGGAAAAAACATAATCAGATCACAGACTTAGTGAAAAACTGGAACATGCAAATCAGATATCAAGTCGGCATGTTTAAGAGCTCGATGCACTCACTACAGAGCAAGGCATGACAAACTAAGCATACACCCATCAAGAATACACATTATACAAGCTAGAAATGGCAAGAACAATAGCATAGCATGCACGGATCAACTACAACATCCTTGGCAAAATCGCTAACAAGTAGACAATCTGCCTAGATTCATGAAATGACAAAAGTAGAGCTCGATTGACTCAAGCTAGGGTGCTCCATAATTGCAAACAAAGACATGGATGGATAGAGCACTACAAGATTAAGAAAACATCCTTACTGATCATCCTCAAAAGAGGCACGGATCACTAGGAAACAACATGAACATATGGCATATTGAGATAAACAGGTCAAGGACTTAGTGGAAATGCTAGGTCCCTGAAATCAGCATTAACGATTGCACCACTTTGCAAGCTTGTGCTAGTCACCACACATATCACAAAAATACATGGATGGCACCTCTGGAAAGATGATAAAGCATGTAACAAAACATATGTAGAGCTCAGGGGCATAACATGCACATAATAATCATGGCAAAAATGACAAATAGCTAAATGGAGCAGCAGATCTGACAATTATCTCAACTAGAATTCTTCCAACAGTATTTCGGGCATCAAGATGAGCACAAATTAAAATGATGCAATGAGATGAAATGATGGGCTCTCTGAGACGAACATTTTGATATGCTATATGCCCAAAACGGAGCTATGGATGCGGAGTTACGACATGATGAATATGGGCATATGAAACATGGAAATCTCGGGGACTTAGTAAAATTTTTACCCCACGGGAAAAGTCAATGGCACGGAATCCGAGGTTCATCGCCGCGGTTCTCGCCGGAGAAGGCAGAGAGAGAAGTAGACATCGCCGGAGATGGCGGATCCGGGCCGGATCTCGGCGCGGGGTGGCGGAGGAGGCTGCCGGGGCGGCGCCGGAGCAGGGTCGAAGAAGGGGCGGCGGCCGCGGTTCGAAGGGCGCGGAGTGGCCGGCGAACTGCCCGCGGCGGCGCGGCGGCGCCGGACGGCAGGAAGGAGGCGGCGGGGAGGCGCTCAGGCGCGGGACGCCGGCGGCGGCGCTGGCGTCGGGCCGGGCGGGCGCCTGGGCTCCGCGGGCTTCCGGCGGGAGGCGGCTGGCGGTGATGCCACGTGGCTGGATCCGGTTGGATGCGGCGGCGGGGAGGGCGACGTGGCACGCTCTCATTGGACGGGGCGATGTGGCCGGCGGCGGTGGACGCGTCCGCCGACGAGACGGACATGTCCGGCGGCGCTGAGGGAGGAGATTAGGGTTTCATCTGCGGAAAATCCGGGAGGAACACAATGAGGGTCTTTATAGGTAGAGGGAGCTAGGAGAGTCCAAATGAGGTGCGGTTTTCGGCCACGCGATCGTGATCGAACGCTCTAGATGATGGAGAGGGTTTTGGTGGGTTTTGGGCCAAATTGGAAGGGTGTTGGGCTGCAACACACACGAGGCCTCTCGGTCCCTCGGTTAACCGTTGGAGCATCAAACGAAGTCCAAATGGTACGAAACTTGACAGGCGGTCTACCGGTAGTAAACCAAGGCCGCTTGGTAAGTCTCGGTCCAATCCGGAAATGTTTAACACCCGCACACGAAAAGAGGTAGAAAGGGACACTGGGTGACATAGAAGCGCCGGATTGCAAAACGGACAACGGGGAAAATGCTCGAATGCATGAGACGAACATGTATGCAAATGAAATGCACATGATGAAATGATATGCAATGCATGACACGCAAGCAATGACAACGCAAAAACAGCGAATAACTGGCGGACACCTGGCACATCGGTCTCGGGGCGTTACATGATCTCTTTAGACCGCGGAAGCATTTTCACTTCTAAGTTCTGGGACTCCTTCCAGAAGGCCATGGGCACCAACATTCGCTTCAGCATAGCTTTCCATCCTCAAACTAGTGGCCAAGTCAAGCGAGTCAATCAAATCCTTGAGGATATGCTCAGGGCTTGTGTCATCTCTTTCGGTATGAAGTGGGAAGATTGTCTCCCATATGCCGAGTTCTCCTACAACAACAGCTTCCAAGCAAGTTCGGGCAAGGCCCCATTCAAAATTCTCTATGGCATAAAGTGCTATACTCCTCTCAATTGGTCAGAGACTGGTGAACGCCAACTTCTTGGCAACAACTTGATCACATAAGCTGAGGAAATGTGTAAAGTCATCCGTGAAAATCTCAAAGCCGCGCAATCGCGCCAGAAGAGTTACTATGATAGCAAGCACCGTGACATGGCTTTCGAGATCGGAGACCATGTGTACCTCCACGTCTCTCCAATGAAAGGCACTCGTTGCTTCGGTATCAAAGGGAAGCTTGGCCCTAGATACGTGGGTCCTTTCAAGATCATTGGCAAAAGAGGCGACCTCGCCTATCAACTTGAGCTTCCGTCCAACTTCGCAAATGTGCACGATGTGTTTCACGTGTCATAGCTTCGCAAGTGCTTCAAGACGCCTGAGCGCACTATCAACTTCGAAGAGGTTGACCTTCAAGAAGATCTGTCATGAGCAGCCCATTGCTATTCTTGAAGAAACCGAGCGCAAGACTCCCAACAAGTCAATCAAATTCCATAAAGTGAAGTGGTCACACCATTTCGACCGAGAAGCCACCTGGGAACGCGAGGATCACCTCCATTTTGAATATCCGGAGTTCTTTTAGTCCTAGATCTCGGGACAAGATCCTCTTGTATTGGTGGAGTGTTGTAACACCCCGGATGTACCTTTCCATATTTGTAACTCGGACTCTTGCCATTTTTGGCTATGTGATATAATATTCCCTTCGTGGTTGGGTTTTGTTTTCGTTTTGCATTTTGTTCATGTCATGAATTTCATATCATGTCATCATGTGCATCGCATTTGCATTCGTGTTCGTCAAATGCATTCGAGCTTTTTCCCCGTTGTCCGTTTCACAATCCGGCAGTCCCACATGCACCCGGCGCACCCCTCTTGTCTCTTCTCATGAGCGGGAGAAAAACGTTCTCAGGATGGGTCAAGATTTGTCAAGTGGCTTTGGTACATCACCGGTGGATCGCCTGTCAAATTTCGTTCCATTTGGAAGTCGTTTGATGCCCCAATGGTTAACCGGGTAACCGCAAACGCCTCTTTTGTGTTGCAGCCCAACATCCCTCCAAAAAGCCCAATAACCCATCTAAACCCCCTCCATGCTCTCCATTATTGGATCACGATCGTGTGGGTGAAAACCGCACCTCATTTGGACACTCCTAGCTCCCCTACCTATATAAAGGCACCCCCTTCCAAAACGCAGGCGAAACCCTAGTTTTCCCCTCTCCGCCGTCGGATACGTCCGGATCCCAACAGACGAACTCACCACTGCCGCCCGCACCAATCCCTGGGCGCCACGTGGCTCCCCGCCCGCCAGCCGCCGAGCCCCGCGACGAGCCAGCTGAGTTTGCGCGCCGCCCATCGCCACTTCGCGCCTCAGCGCCGCTCGTTCCATCGCGCCCGGCCTCCTCCACGCCTCTCGCCGATGAAGCCACTCCCCTCGCTGCCCCTCGCTGGCAGTCGCCGAGAGCGCGCCTAGATCGCATCACGTTGGCCGCCTTCCTCGCCCCCTCGTCGCCGGCGTTGAGAGCGCCGCCCGGATCCGGCCTTCCCCTGTCGCCGGGGCGCCGCCCCAGCAACTCCGGCCGCCGTCCCTCACCACTCCGGCCGTCTTCCCGACGAACCTCGATCCGCGTGCTGGGTCAAACCCTAGATCTGGGAGGGTGAGAATTCCACTAAGTCCCAAATCCTTGATATTTTGTGCACCTCTTCAACATGCTATATCTCAGTGACTGTGATTCCGATTCATGCATATGATATATCGAAATGTTAGTCTTGTTAAGCTCTTCATGTTAGTGGCAATTACATACATGTTACTGTCCATATTGATGCCATTATCATCGTTGCAAGAGTGCTATAAAATGTTAATTGCTGGTTCTTAACAGAACATGGAGTTTTGTCATTTTTGTTGCATTTTGTGTGTGCATCCTATGAGCATGAGGTCTACATGTGTTTTGCGCTCCATCTTGCCATCTTTATATAGGTGCAAGTCTTGTATTTTTGCTATCTATGTGGTAACTAGTAAAATCATGCAAAGTAGGCTTCATAATGTTGTTGTTTTCAGGCACTTGGTGATTTTGCCAAGTCCTTTTCCTCTTGTTATTTTGATGCCATGTAAACTTGTTGCTACCATGAGATCAATGCACATTTTGAGGTAGTTCAGTAAGGATGTTTTGAACATATGGTTATGCTCTATCCATTCATTCCTCTGGTTGAAATTATGGAGTGCTCTAGATTGTCACTACCATGCTCTACTTTTGCTAAATAATGTTCCTGGCAGATTGTTAACATGATAATCAATATTGCCATGGTTGTTTCTAGTGATGCATGTACCCTATGAAGTTGCTCTTGCCATGCCTAGCATCCTGAACATGTCTTCTTATTGTTGGTATGCTTGTCTTGTCATGTAATGCTCTGTGGTGAGCATCATGAGCTTGCAAATTTGTTATCATGAATCTGTTTCTGCCATGTCCTGAATTTCACTAAGTCTGAATCTATTTATAAAACTTGCTAATTTTGCATGGGTGCCGTCATATTTTCTGTGCCTTTTTGGCCCATGTCCAGTAAGGTAGTTTTGTCAAGTGCTGTTTGTAGAAGCATGCTATACCTTTGTTTTCCATGATATGTTCCCGTAGCATGTCATTTGCTTGCTCTAAACATTGCTTCCAGATGTTGTTTTTGACATGTTAGTATTTTCACTAAGTCTGTGATGCTGATATCTTTAGCACTTTTGCCATGCTTGTTTAAACCTGTTCTAGTGTGATTGAGCCGTAGCTCAGTGTTCATGTTTTGTCAGGCATATCTTGTACATCATTGAGCATATGCTTTGTTGCTATGTTGGAGTGCAGTATCTTAGTTTCTTGTTGCATTCTAAGTGCTATCATGCTGTTAATCGTAGATTTGCACCATTGTGTTGCTTGTCATTTGCAAACCGTGCATCCGTTTTCGGTGATCCTTATATCGATTTCGATCGAAATTACCCCATCTTTCCAGCGGCATACTTGTCTTGACAAGTTTATGCCTTGATCATTCTTTCCTTCCCGGAGCACGCATATGCATTGCACATCATATCTTGCATTCCATGCCATGTCGAACATCATGTTGCTTGTGCATTGCAGCGTGATTGATTGTTGTTCCATTGCTTGTGTTCGTGCTTTGGGTAGAGCCGGGAGACGAGTACGTGAATGAGGAACCTGTTGAGTACGCTAACGAGGAGCAAGCTTTCGACAACTCGGAGAACATTGCAGGCAAGATGACCATACCCTCGATATCACTTCTATCTTTGCTTTGCTAGTTGTTCGTTCTATCGCTATGTCGTGCTACCTACCACTTGTTATATCATGCCTCCTGCTACCTGTTGAGCACTGCGTTGGTTTTCCCTTGAAGAGGAAAGGGTGATGCAGCAAAGTAGCATAAGTATTTACTCAGTTTTTGAGAACAAGGTACCAATCCAGTAGGAGGCCACACACAAGTCCCTCGCACCTACACAAACAAATAAAATCCTCGCAACCAACGCAGTAAAGGGGTTGTCAATCCCTTCACGGTCACTTACGAAAGTGAGATCTGATAGATATGATAAGATAGTATTTTAGGTATTTTTATGATAAAGATGCAAAGTAAATAAAGCAAAATAAAAACGGCACCAGAAATAGCTTGTTAACGGGAGATTAATATGATGGAAAATAGACCCGGGGGCCATAGGTTTCACTAGTGGCTTCTCTCGAGAGCATAAGTATTACGGTGGGTAAACAAATTACTGTTGAGCAATTGATAGAATTGAGCATAGTTATGAGAATATCTAGGTATGATCATGTATATAGGCATCACGTCCGAGACAAGTAGACCGACTCCTGCCTGCATCTACTACCATTACTCCACACATCAACCGCTATCCATCATGCATTTAGAGTATTAAGTTAAAAACAGAGTAATGCTTTAAGTAAGATGACATGATGTAGAGGGATAAACTCATGCAATATGATATAAACCCCATCTTGTTATCCTCGATGGCAACAATACAATAAGTGCCTTGCTGCCCCTACTGTCACTGGGAAAGGACACCGTAAGATTGAACCCAAAGCTAAGCACTTCTCCCATTGCAAGAAAGATAAACCTAGCAGGCCAAACCAAACTGATAATTCGAAGAGACTTGCAAAGATAACCAATCATACATAAAAGAATTCAGAGAAGATTCAAATATTGTTCATAGATAAACTTGATCATAAACCCACAATTCATCGGTCTCAACAAACACACCGCAAAATAAGATTACATCGAATAGATCTCCACGAGAATGTGGAGAACTTTGTATTGAGATCCAAAGAGAGAGAAGAAGCCATCTAGCTAATAACTATGGACCCGAAGGTCTGAGGTAAACTACTCACACATCATCGGAGAGGCTATGGTGTTGATGTAGAAGCCCTCCGTGATCGATGCCCCCTCCGGCGGAGCTCCGGAAAAGGCCCCAAGATGGGATCTCACGGGTACAGAAGGTTGCGGCGGTGGAATTAGGTTTTTGGCTCCGTATCTGGTAGTTTGGGGGTACGTAGGTATATATAGGAGGAAGAAGTACGTCGGTGGAGCAACATGGGCCCCACGAGGGTGGAGGGCGCGCCTGGGGGGTAGGCGCGCCCCCTACCTTGTGCCTTCCTGGTAGCTTTCTTGGCGTAGGGTCCAAGTCCTCTGGATCACGTTCGTTCCGAAAATTAGGTTCCCGAAGGTTTCATTCCGTTTGGACTTCGTTTGATATTCTTTTTCTGCAAAAGTATCAAATAGGCAAAAAAACAGCAATTCTAGGCTGGGCCTCCGGTTAATAGGTTGTCCCAAAAATAATATAAAAGTGTATAACAAAGCCCATTAATCATCCAAAACAGAATATAATATAGCATGGAACAATAAAAATATTATAGATACGTTGGAGACGTCCCAACGCATCAATATTTTTTTTCCATGCTATATTATATTCTATTTTGGACATTATTGGGTTTTATTATACACTTCTATATTATTTTTGGGACTAACCTATTAACCGGAGGCCCAGCCCAGAATTGTTGTTTTTTTCCTATTTCAGAGTTTCGCAGAAAAAGAATATCAAACGGAGTCCAAACGGAATGAAACCTTCGGGAACGTGATTTCTGGAACGAATGTGATCCAGAGGACTTGGACCCTACGTCAAGAAAGATACCAGGAAGGCATGAGGTAGGGGGCGCGCCTCCCCCCCCCCAGGCGCGCCCTCCACCTTCGTGGGACCCACATTGCTCCACCGACGTACTTCTTCCTCCTATCTATACCTACGTACCCCCAAACTACCAGATACGGAGCCAAAAACCTAATTCCACCGTCGCAACCTTCTGTAGTCATGAGATCCCATCTTGGGGCCTTTTTCGGAGCTCCGCTGGAGGGGGCATCAATCACGGAGGGCTTCTACATCAACACCATAGCCTCTCCGATGATGTGTGAGTAGTTTACCTCAGACCTTCGGGTCCATAGTTATTAGCTAGATGGCTTCTTCTCTCTCTTGGATCTCAATACAAAGTTCTCCACGATTCTCGTGGAGATCTATTCGATGTAATCTTCTTTTGCGGTGTGTTTGTTGAGACCGAATGAATTGTGGGTTTATGATCAAGTTTATCTATGAACAATATTTGAATCTTCTCTGAATTCTTTTATGTATGATTGGTTATCTTTGCAAGTCTCTTCGAATTATCAGTTTGGTTTGGCCTACTAGATTGATCTTTCTTGCAATGGGAGAAGTGCTTAGCTTTGGGTTCAATCTTGCGGTGTCCTTTCCTAGTGACAGTAGGGGCAGCAAGGCACGTATTGTATTGTTGCCATCGAGGATAACAAGATGGGGTTTATATCATATTGCATGAGTTTATCCCTCTACATCATGTCATCTTACTTATAGCGTTACTCTGTTCTTTTGAACTTAATACTCTAGATGCATCCTGAATAGCGGTCGATGTGTGGAGTAATAGTAGTAGATGCAGGCAGGAGTCGGTCTACTTGTCTCGGACGTGATGCCTATATACATGATCATACCTAGATATTCTCATAACTATGCTCAATTCTGTCAATTGCTCAACAGTAATTTGTTTACCCACCGTAATACTTATGCTCTCGAGAGAAGCCACTAGTGAAACCTATGGCCCCCGGGTCTATTTTCCATCATATTAATCTCCCGTCAACAAGCTATTCTTTGCCGTTTTATTTTGCTTTATTTACTTTGCATCTTTATCATAAAAATACCAAAAATATTATCTTATCATATCTATCAGATCTCACTTTCGTAAGTGACCGTGAAGGGATTGACAACCCCTTTATTGCGTTGGTTGCGAGGATTTTATTTGTTTGTGTAGGTGCGAGGGACTGTGCGTGGCCTCCTACTGGATTGATACCTTGGTTCTCAAAAACTGAGGGAAATACTTACTACTTTGCTGCATCACCCTTTCCTCTTCAAGGGAAAACCAACGCAGTGCTCAACAGGTAGCAGGAGGCATGATATAACAAGTGGTAGGTAGCACGACATAGCGATAGAACGAACAACTAGCAAAGCAAAGATAGAAGTGATATCGAGGGTATGGTCATCTTGCCTGCAATGTTCTCCGAGTTGTCGAAAGCTTGCTCCTCGTTAGCGTACTCAACAGGTTCCTCATTCACGTACTCGTCTCCCGGCTCTACCCAAAGCACGAACACAAGCAATGGAACAACAATCAATCACGCTGCAATGCACAAGCAACATGATGTTCGACATGGCATGGAATGCAAGATATGATGTGCAATGCATATGCGTGCTCCGGGAAGGAAAGAATGATCAAGGCATAAACTTGTCAAGACAAGTATGCCGCTGGAAAGATGGGGTAATTTCGATCGAAATCGATATAAGGATCACCGAAAACGGATGCACGGTTTGCAAATGACAAGCAACACAATGGTGCAAATCTACGATTAACAGCATGATAGCACTTAGAATGCAACAAGAAACTAAGATACTGCACTCCAACATAGCAACAAAGCATATGCTCAATGATGTACAAGATATGCCTGACAAAACATGAACACTGAGCTACGGCTCAATCACACTAGAACAGGTTTAAACAAGCATGGCAAAAGTGCAAAAGATATCAGCATCACAGACTTAGTGAAAATACTAACATGTCAAAAACAACATCTGGAAGCAATGTTTAGAGCAAGCAAATGACATGCTACGGGAACATATCATGGAAAACAAAGGTATAGCATGCTTCTACAAACAGCACTTGACAAAACTACCTTACTGGACATGGGCCAAAAAGGCACAGAAAATATGACGGCACCCATGCAAAATTAGCAAGTTTTATAAATAGATTCAGACTTAGTGAAATTCAGGACATGGCAGAAACAGATTCATGATAACAAATTTGCAAGCTCATGATGCTCACCACAGAGCATTACATGACAAGACAAGCATACCAACAATAAGAAGACATGTTCAGGATGCTAGGCATGGCAAGAGCAACTTCATAGGGTACATGCATCACTAGAAACAACCATGGCAATATTGATTATCATGTTAACAATCTGCCAGGAACATTATTTAGCAAAAGTAGAGCATGGTAGTGACAATCTAGAGCACTCCATAATTTCAACCAGAGGAATGAATGGATAGAGCATAACCATATGTTCAAAACATCCTTACTGAACTACCTCAAAATGTGCATTGATCTCATGGTAGCAACAAGTTTACATGGCATCAAAATAACAAGAGGAAAAGGACTTGGCAAAATCACCAAGTGCCTGAAAACAACAACATTATGAAGCCTACTTTGCATGATTTTACTAGTTACCACATAGATAGCAAAAATACAAGACTTGCACCTATATAAAGATGGCAAGATGGAGCGCAAAACACATGTAGACCTCATGCTCATAGGATGCACACACAAAATGCAACAAAAATGACAAAACTCCATGTTCTGTTTAAGAACCAGCAATTAACATTTTATAGCACTCTTGCAACGATGATAATGGCATCAATATGGACAGTAACATGTATGTAATTGCCACTAACATGAAGAGCTTAACAAGACTAACATTTCGATATATCATATGCATGAATCGGAATCACAGTCACTGAGATATAGCATGTTGAAGAGGTGCACAAAATATCAAGGATTTGGGACTTAGTGGAATTCTCACCCTCCCAGATCTAGGGTTTGACCCAGCACGCGGATCGAGGTTCGTCGGGAAGACGGCCGGAGTGGTGAGGGACGGCGGCCGGAGTTGCTGGGGCGGCGCCCCGGCGACAGGGGAAGGCCGGATCCGGGGCGGCGCTCTCAACGCCGGCGACGAGGGGGCGGAGGAGGCGGCAACGTGATGCGGATCTAGGGCGGCGCTCTCCGGCGACTTGCCAGCGAGGGGCAGCGAGGGGAGGCGTGGCTTCATCGGCGAGAGGCGTGGAGGAGGCCGGGCGGCGATGACGAGCGGGCGCTGAGGCGCGAGGTGGCGATGGGCGGCGCGCAAACTCAGCTGGCTCGTCGCGGGCTCGGCGGCTGGCGGGGCGGGGAGCCACGTGGCGCCCAGGGATTGGTGCGGGCGGCAGTGGTGAGTTCGTCTGTTGGGATCCGGACGTATCCGACGGCGGAGAGGGGAAAACTAGGGTTTCGCCTGCGTTTTGGAAGGGGGTGCCTTTATATAGGTAGGGGAGCTAGGAGTGTCCAAATGAGGTGCGGTTTTCACCCACACGATCGTGATCCAATAATGGAGAGCATGGAGGGGGTTTAGATGGGTTATTGGGCTTTTTGGAGGGATGTTGGGCTGCAACACAAAAGAGGCGTTTGCGGTTACCCGGTTAACCATTGGGGCATCAAACGACTTCCAAATGGAACGAAATTTGACAGGCGATCCACCGGTGATGTACCAAAGCCACTTGACAAATCTTGACCCATCCTGAGAACGTTTTTCTCCCGCTCATGAGAAGAGACAAGAGGGGTGCGCCGGGTGCATGTGGGACTGCCGGATTGTGAAACGGACAACGGGGAAAAAGCTCGAATGCATTTGACGAACACGAATGCAAATGCGATGCACATGATGACATGATATGAAATTCATGACATGAACAAAATGCAAAACGAAAACAAAACCCAACCACGAAGGGAATATTATATCACATAGCCAAAAATGGCAAGAGTCCGAGTTACAAATATGGAAAGGTACATCCGGGGTGTTACAACACTCCACCAATACAAGAGGATCTTGTCCCGAGATCTAGGACTAAAAGAACTCCGGATATTCAAAATGGAGGTGATCCTCGCGTTCCCAGGTGGCTTCTCGGTCGAAATGGTGTGACCACTTCACTTTATGGAATTTGATTGACTTGTTGGGAGTCTTGCGCTCGGTTTCTTCAAGAATAGCAATGGGCTGCTCATGACAGATCTTCTTGAAGGTCAACCTCTTCGAAGTTGATAGTGCGCTCAGGCGTCTTGAAGCACTTGCGAAGCTATGACACGTGAAACACATCGTGCACATTTGCGAAGTTGGACGGAAGCTCAAGTTGATAGGCGAGGTCGCCTCTTTTGCCAATGATCTTGAAAGGACCCACGTATCTAGGGCCAAGCTTCCCTTTGATACCGAAGCAACGAGTGCCTTTCATTGGAGAGACGTGGAGGTACACATGGTCTCCGATCTCGAAAGCCATGTCACGGTGCTTGCTATCATAGTAACTCTTCTGGCGCGATTGCGCGGCTTTGAGATTTTCACGGATGACTTTACACATTTCCTCAGCTTATGTGATCAAGTTGTTGCCAAGAAGTTGGCGTTCACCAGTCTCTGACCAATTGAGAGGAGTATAGCACTTTATGCCATAGAGAATTTTGAATGGGGCCTTGCCCGAACTTGCTTGGAAGCTGTTGTTGTAGGAGAACTCGGCATATGGGAGACAATCTTCCCACTTCATACCGAAAGAGATGACACAAGCCCTGAGCATATCCTCAAGGATTTGATTGACTCGCTTGACTTGGCCACTAGTTTGAGGATGGAAAGCTATGCTGAAGCGAATGTTGGTGCCCATGGCCTTCTGGAAGGAGTCCCAGAACTTAGAAGTGAAAATGCTTCCGCGGTCTAAAGAGATCATGTAACGCCCCGAGACCGATGTGCCAGGTGTCCGCCAGTTATTCGCTGTTTTTGCGTTGTCATTGCTTGCGTGTCATGCATTGCATATCATTTCATCATGTGCATTTCATTTGCATACATGTTCGTCTCATGCATTCGAGCATTTTCCCCGTTGTCCGTTTTGCAATCCGGCGCTTCTATGTCACCCAGTGTCCCTTTCTACCTCTTTTCGTGTGCGGGTGTTAAACATTTCCGGATTGGACCGAGACTTACCAAGCGGCCTTGGTTTACTACCGGTAGACCGCCTGTCAAGTTTCGTACCATTTGGACTTCGTTTGATGCTCCAACGGTTAACCGAGGGACCGAGAAGGCCTCGTGTATGTTGCAGCCCAACACCCTTCCAATTTGGCCCAAAACCCACCAAAACCCTCTCCATCATCTAGAGCGTTCGATCACGATCGCGTGGCCGAAAACCACACCTCATTTGGAGCTTCCTAGCTCCCTCTACCTCTATAAATAGACCCCTTCATTTTCGTTTTCGGATCCTTTCCCTGAAACCCTAAAACTCCTCCCTCAGCGCCGCCGGACATGTCCGTCTCGTCGGCGGACGCGTCCACCGCCGCCGGCCACATCGCCCCGTCCAATGGGAGTGTGCCACGTCGCCCTCCCCGCCGCCGCATCCAACCACGCGCCACCACCTGGCCTGCCCCGCCGCCTCTCCCGCGCGGGCCCGGGAGGCCCAGATCCGGCCCGCCCGGCCCGGACGCCAGCGCCGCCGTCCCGAGCGTCCCGCGCCTGGGAGCGCCCGATCCCCGCCGCCTCCTTCCTGCCGTCCGGCGCCGCCGAGCCGCCGCGGGAGGTTCGCCGGACTCCGCAGCCTCGCCCGGACGCCAGCGTCACCGCCCCTTCGCCGACCTGCTCCGGCGCCGCCCCGGCAGCCTCCTCCGCCACCCCGCGCCGAGATCCGGCCCGGATCCGCCATCTCCGGCGATGTCTACTTCTCTCTCTGCCTTCTCCGGCGAGAACCGCGGCGATGAACCTCGGATTCCGTGCCATTGACTTTTCCCGTGGGGTAAAAATTTTACTAAGTCCCCGAGATTTCCATGTTTCATATGCCCATATTCATCATGTCGTAACTCCGCATCCATAGCTCCGTTTTGGGCATATAGCATATCAAAATGTTCGTCTCAGAGAGCCCATCATTTCATCTCATTGCATCATTTTAATTTGTGCTCATCTTGATGCCCGAAATACTGTTGGAAGAATTCTAGTTGAGATAATTGTCAGATCTGCTGCTCCATTTAGCTATTTGTCATTTTTGCCATGATTATTATGTGCATGTTATGCCCCTGAGCTCTACATATGTTTTGTTACATGCTTTATCATCTTTCCAGAGGTGCCATCCATGTATTTTTGTGATATGTGTGGTGACTAGCACAAGCTTGCAAAGTGGTGCAATCGTTAATGCTGATTTCAGGGACCTAGCATTTCCACTAAGTCCTTGACCTGTTTATCTCAATATGCCATATGTTCATGTTGTTTCCTAGTGATCCGTGCCTCTTTTGAGGATGATCAGTAAGGATGTTTTCTTAATCTTGTAGTGCTCTATCCATCCATGTCTTTGTTTGCAATTATGGAGCACCCTAGCTTGAGTCAATCGAGCTCTACTTTTGTCATTTCATGAATCTAGGCAGATTGTCTACTTGTTAGCGATTTTGCCAAGGATGTTGTAGTTGATCCGTGCATGCTATGCTATTGTTCTTGCCATTTCTAGCTTGTATAATGTGTATTCTTGATGGGTGTATGCTTAGTTTGTCATGCCTTGCTCTGTAGTGAGTGCATCGAGCTCTTAAACATGCCGACTTGATATCTGATTTGCATGTTCCAGTTTTTCACTAAGTCTGTGATCTGATTATGTTTTTTCCATGTTCACATGCTTACCATTGTATTTTCTGATCCCTTTTGGCTCAAGGTCACTAAGGGACTTTTGTTAAGATCTTTGAGTAGCTCCATGCCATGTCTTGCTTTGCCATGTTAAGCTCCTGTAGCATATAGTTTTCATGCTTCAAAGAGTGCTACCTGATCTGAAATTCCAGGCTTGTGTTAATTTCACTAAGTCTGAAACCTGTTTACCAATTGCACTTTTGCCATGCTTGTTTGAACTTGTTAGTGGATGAATTGGCCATAGCTCAGTGTTCCTCTTTTGTTAAGCATCATGAATGGATCCCTGCAATGTATTTTGTTGCCATATTTGAGTGTCGTAGAATGTTCATCTTGTTGCATTTAGATGGCTACTTGCTGTATATCGCAGACCGGTGCCATATTTGAATTGCTTGCCATTTCCAAACCGTGACTCCGATTCCGGAGTTCTTTATATCGTTTTCAAGCGATTTCATCTCACCTTTCCAGTGGCACACTTGGATTTCCAAGTTGAGGCCAGGTTCATTCATTCCTTGTCAAATCTTGCATATGCATCACATGTCGCATCCCGCATAGCATACCATGTTTGCATCATGTTGTTTGAGTTTTGCACGTGGTTGATTGTGTCCTTGTTGCTTGTTTGTCTTGTTTGGGTAGAGCCGGGAGACGAGTTCGCTAACAAGGAGCCTGTTGAGTTTGCTTTCGAGGATACAGTCAACTCTGACAACTTTGCAGGCAAGATGATCATACCCTCGAAATCACTACTATCTTTGCTTTGCTAGATGCTCGCTCTTTTGCTATGCCTATGCTACGATGCCTACCACTTGCTTATCATGCCTCCCAAATTGCCATGTCAAACCTCTAACCCACCATGTCCTAGCAAACCGTTGATTGGCTATGTTACCGCTCTGCTTAGCCCCTCTTATAGCGTTGCTAGTTGCAGGTGAAGATTGGAGACCGTTCCATGTTGGAACATTATCTACTTGTTGGGATATCATTATATTATCTTTTTATCTTAATGCATCTATATACTTGGTAAAGGGTGGAAGGCTCGGCCTCTCGCCTAGTGTTTTGTTCCACTCTTGCCGCCCTAGTTTCCGTCATATCGGTGTTATGTTCCTGGATTTTGCGTTCCTTACGTGGTTGGGTGATAATGGGAACCCCTTGATAGTTCGCCTTGATTAAAGCTTTTCCAGCAATGCCCAACCTTGGTTTTACCATTTGCCACCTAGCCTCTTTTTCCCTTGGGTTTCCGGAGCCCGAGGGTCATCTTATTTAAACCCCCCGGGCCAGTGCTCCTCTGAGTGTTGGTCCAAACTAGAGTCCTGTGCAGCGCCCCCTCGGGAAACTCGAGGTTTGGTTTTTAGTTGTATGGAGCGCTCATCTGAGTGTGCCCTGAGAACGAGATATGTGCAGCTCCTATCGGGATTTGTCGGCACATTCGGGCGGTGTTGCTGGATTTGTTTTAACTTGTCGAAGTGTCTTGTAGAACCGGGATACCGAGTCTGATCGGAATGTGTCGGGAGAAGGTCTATTCCTTCGTTGACCGTGAGAGCTTGTCATGGGCTAAGTTGGGACTCCCCTGCAGGGATTTGAACTTTCGAAAGCCGTGCCCGCGGTTATGGGCATATGGGAATTTGTTAATGTCCGGTTGTAGATAACTTGAACCTTAACTTAATTAAAATGAATCAACTGTGTGAGTTGCCGTGATGGTCTCTTCTCGGCAGAGTCCGGGAAGTGAACACGGTGTTGGAGTAATGCTTGCCGCAGGTTGTTCTCTAGTTATTCGTTCGCGCTTTGCCTTCTCTTCTCGCTCTCTTTTGCGAATAGGTTAGCCACCATATATGCTAGTCGCTTGCTGCGGCTCCTCATATTTACCTTGCCTTACCTATAAGCTTAAATAGTCGTGATCGCGAGGGTGCGAGATTGCTGAGTCCCTGTGGCTCACAGATTACTTCCAAACCAGATGCAGGGCCTGATGATTCTGTTCCAGATGATGCGCTTGAACTCAAGTGGGAGTTCGACGAGGACTCACGCCGTTACTATGTGTCTTTCCCTGATGATCAGTAGTGGTGCCCAGTTGGGACGATCGGGACCGTGTCGCATGTTGGGTTGATCTTTCATTTTGGCGCCGTAGTCGGGCCATGAGTGTTTGAATGATGTAATGCAATTTATGTACTCTGATTGATGTGGCGAGTGTA